>NC_085857.1:10330530-10630530 GCF_034702125.1 Engraulis encrasicolus | reverse complement strand
ACGTAGCCTCCCACCATGGGCTTTCCAGTGCAGCGAGCGGCAACTCCATGCTGTTGCGCGCGCCAGGATTGAACACATTTCAGACGACCAGCCTTCTGTCAGCTACGCTCACAGTGCTCTCTGACAGGCAGCTCTCCTCCTATGCTCTCGTCGCTTTCGCTACAACATTTTTAACGTCACTACTGCTATTATTACTAGCATGAACCTTGCTGTAACAGGCTGCCTAGAAGTCCCTCAGTTTAAAAAAAATAAAAATAAATTAAGGCAGTTCACAGTAGCTTTCCCAGTGGTTGAGATAGTTCAGTAAGAATAAAAATGCAAAAGTTAAGTAGTTCACAGCTGCTATCGCAGGGGTAAGATAGGTGGGGTAGCTGAGGTCGGGTGGGGTACATTTCTACTGAAAGCAAAGCAAATGTTTCATCAGTCATGATGAGGCAATACAAGTAGTCAGATACTGAGCAACATTTTATTGGCTGTGTTCTGTATTAGTCTTGCGGTTTTCAATGCTTTGACGTGCTTTTATTTAATTTATCATTCATTTTCTCCTGAAATATCCACAGAAGTAATTGAAACTTGAAAAAATTGCTGCATCGATTCTGGAACTTGCCGAATTTAATTGAATTGTCCATGCCCAGCATTGCATTGCATTTGCCGAATCGATTATTGTTGACACCACTACTTACTTACTTACTTATCATTGGCGTTCAAATCTCTTCAAGACTTGGTCTGACCAAGAGCATAGCAATTAACATTTCCCAAACGGCATGGTTGAACCCCCCCCCCTCTCCCTTGGTTTGCTTATGGTTGTTTGCTTCCCGACAAATTGAAAGGAGTTCCCGTATTTTCGGGGGATCAGAAAGTACTTGCTTTGCTCTTGACCTGACTAGTTACAACGCCGAAGATGTTGCGTCACTAGGAGGGCGAGGCCTTGGCCAACTAATAATAATAATAATAATAATAGATTTATGGTTTTGCCGCAGCCAAGTGTAGCCAAGTCTTATGTGATGTTTTCTTTTTTAATTTCCACGCTGAACATGGGCAAAATGCAAAAAGAGAGCAACATGATTTCGATAACATTTAATGTAAATACTAAATAATCAAATGCAAATTTTGCCCGGACATGATCACCCGAGAGTCCCTGTGCAGGGGTGCAGGTATCCCTTTCAATTTCAATGATTTCAGGAGCGTTCAATGTGGGAACAGGTTCGCACACCAAAGAGACATTGGGTCTTTCTCAAATGCAAGGCCAGTGTCCTTCCAAGTGTATCAGCCTAATTAGTCACGCCCAGTGATTGGATACTTTTTGGTGAACTCTACAGAATATCCAATCACTGGGTGTGACTGATAAAGGGTATCCAATCACTGGGCGTGACTAATTAGGCTGATACACTTGGAAGGACACTGGCCTTGCTTTTGAGAAAGACCCAGTAGGTCAGGCACAAAGAGTCATGTTGTTACTTTTTTTGACCAGCAGATGGCAGCGGAAGAAACGCATAGAAAACATATTGCTCTCAATGTGCATGTTGCCCATGTTCAGGTTGGAAATTAAAAAAGAAAACATCTCATAAGACAAGTCTCATTGGCATTTTTAAAAAGAAGAATTCATGGAGAATGAAGAAAAAAATAAAATAAAAATCTGTGGACAATCCCACAAGGGGTTCTGGAGCTCTGAAAATGACACCCAAAATGATTTGTCAGACTTGTGAGGTCTTCTGGTCAAACACTGATGGGGTTTCCTTTCTATTTATAGCTTTTTATGAGAGTGTTCCCACTTGTCTCTACAAGGGGAAAAAATCAAGAGGCTATGTTGGGCACAAATATGTCTTCTGAAGGCCTAAACAGAGCACAGTCAAAAACTCTTTGAGGGAATGCTTTGACGATGCAGGATCATACAGACCAAAACTGACAGTTTAGCAACGAATTATTCCTATCTATGTACCAGCATGCCAAATGTGAACTTCCTACATGGTTTAGTTATTGAGCTACGGGCTTGTGAACTTTGACAAAAAAAATAGTGTGAACAAAATGGGCACCCCCCTCCCCCAGTAAAATTGGCTGTAACACGGAGAGTATACATCTTTCATTCAAATAAATGTACAGTGTTTCTCTTAAGTACCACAGGTACACTTGGTAATATTTTCAGAATTTTTTGAGACCTAAGTGCGCGGGCTCTTGTTGATTTGGCGTGGAATGACCCCTTTGTGACTTCAAAAAACATATGATTTTAATGTGAGACTTGGCATGATGTCGGCTTGTCTTCTGCTAATGCTTCCTTGTAGGACCTCTCCAAACAAGTGTT
This sequence comes from Engraulis encrasicolus, assembly GCF_034702125.1. NCBI lineage: Eukaryota > Metazoa > Chordata > Actinopteri > Clupeiformes > Engraulidae > Engraulis > Engraulis encrasicolus. The sequence continues at coordinate 10,628,231 of NC_085857.1, read as the reverse complement.
TTGTCGGTAGTCGTTAGTGATTTTTATGCTAGTTGTGACTCGCGACCACTCAAAAAGCCTCTCAAACCAGTTGCGTTTGTATCACCGCATGCGTCATTGACGCTAAATTGAAATAGCTCCAAATGATGGAAGCTGTTCTAGCCTCCAATTGATCCCAATAGTTTGCAAGTCTTTTAATTGAAACAAATGTCTCACATTATAGCAAAACATTTTTTTAAACTGTAATATGCTGTGTTTGTTTTCCAGTCTGCCAATCATGATGAGAGTGAGATGGAACACATGGAAAGTGGAAAAACAAGGCAACCTTCCATTGTGTGGTATCATTTTAGAATCGTGGACAAAGACAATGTTGCTTGTCGTCACTGCGAAAAGGTCCAGCGAAACTGTGGGAACACCACAAACATGATGAATCATCTGAGAAATCATCATCCTGTGGAATTACGGGTGAGAATATTTTCAGTCTTTTTTGACCCAGGTGTCTCCAACCTTGGAGAAAATAGTTTAAAGATAGCCTGATAAACCAGACTAAATGTGGATGTCTAATTTAGTCTGGCCTCGATGCATAATACATCCGAAGATTGTTGATGAGAACAACCTTCCCTCAAAACCCTGCCCGCTTTGATTCAAAACACATCTTTGCGTTGGAATTGGTTTGCCAGATTCATGGCATTCTGGCTTCATTGAATCATTATGCGAGGCCAGACCCACCCGTAGACAAAACATTTTGCCGTCCAGCGGGTGGCGCTGGTTCACCAGGCTAGTTTAAAAATGGAATTTGACACCAGTTAAAGGGACAGTTTGGTCAATTTCAACATGCAGTTGTAATGCTCACACTACCCTGGACTTGTCAGTGCCTGAGATTTTTTTTTCTTCTTCTTCAGCCGTTTCCGAGATCCTGGTCATTGTAATGGGGGCAGCTCTTTGTTTACATTTCAAAAAAACATTTTTATTTATTCCCAAAAACATCCAAAAGGTTATAAAACATCAGCAGACAACTAGCAAACAGCAGTACCTTTTGGGAAAATATTTGGAGTTGGCCTATGTTTCATTTTTTAAAAATGTAAACAAACGCTGCCCCTATTAGAATTGCTCATATCTCGGAAAGGGCTGAGCCAAAAAATGTGGCATCACCAGGTACTGACAAGTCAAGGGTAGCGTGAGCAATACAACAGCATATTGAAATTGACTGAACTGGTCCTTTAAGTGTGCTGCTATAGCATGCCCCAGCATTTCTCTGGACTGCATTATGCTCCGTATGATTTTTCCACAGCCAAGTTTATGTTGTGCTTTGTGACTTCAAAAAACCTACGACTTTAATGTGAGACTTTGCTAGCCAGGTTATCATCGACGTCTCTTCGAGACTTGGTCTGACCAAGACCATAGCAATTAACGGTTCCCAAACTGCACGGTTGACCTGCCTCCCTTGGTTTGCTTATGGTTGTTTGCTCAGCGACAAAGTGGGAGGCGTTCCCGTCTTTGCGGGAACTCAAAAAGTACTTGCATTGCTCTTGACCTGACTAGTTGCAACGCTGAAAGTGTTACGTCACTAGGAGGGCACAGCCTGACATCGACTTGTTTTCTGCTAATGCTAGCTTGTAGGAGCTCTTCAAACAAGTGTTTTTAGGTGGTCGTTAGTGACTCCTCTGCTAGTAAGTTAAACGGCTCCAAATGATGGAAGCAGTTTTAGCCTCCAATTGATCCCAGCTGTTTGCCTTGCAACGTTCAATAGCCTTTTCTTCATCACAAAGGATCAGAAAACAGTTTGAAATGGCAAGCCAGCTATTTCAATTGAAACAAATGTCTTGCATTACAGCAAAATATTTTTTAACTGTAATATGTTGTGTTTATTTTGCAGTGTGGTAATTATGATGAGAGTGAGTTGGAAAACAGAGAGAGTGGAAGTGGAAGACCAAAGTCTTCCATTGTGTGGAATCATTTTACCACCCTGGACAACGACATTATTTCCTGTCGTTACTGCGGCAAGACCCAGCGACACAATGGGAACACCACAAACATGTTGACACATCTGAAAAAATATCATCCTGAGGAATTAGGGGTAAGAATATTTTCAGTATTTTGACCCAGAGCTCTCTCCAAAGCTTGGAAAAAATAAGATGGAATTTGATAGCAGTTAATGTATAGCATGCCCCAGCATCTCTATGGACTGCATTCTGCTCCATTTATGATTCTACCGCAGCCAAGTGTCTGTTGTGCTTTGTGACTTAAAAAGCCCAACGTAAGATTTTAATGCGAGACTTTGTACGACGTCGACTTGTTTTCTGCCAAAGCTAGCAGTGCTAATGCTTGTAGCAACTCTTCAAACAAGTGTTTTGGGTGGTCGTTAGCGATTCCTCTGCTAGTCGCGACCACTCAGCAAGTCTCAAGTGAAACAGCTCCAAATGATGGAAGCCGTTTTAGCCTCCAATTGATCCCTGTAGTTTGCTTCGCAACATTCAATAGCCTTTTCTTCATCACTAAGGATCAGAAAACGGTTTGAAATGACAGACTAACCATTTCAATTGATACAAAATGTCTTGCATTACAGCAAAATATTTTTGTTAAACTGTAATATGTTGTGTTTATTTTCCAGCTTGGTAATCATGACGAGAATGAGACACAAACACAAAGAACAGTGGAAGACAAAGAGAGAGAAAGAACAAGGCAACCTTCCATCGTGTGGAATCATTTTGCCGTCCTAGACGAAAGCACTGTTTCCTGTCGTCACTGCGGCAAGACCCAGCCAAACTGTGGGAACACCACAAACATGTTGACACACCTGAAAAAACATCATCCTGAGGAATTAGGGGTAAGAATATGTTCAGTCTTTTGACTCAGAGCTCTCTCCAACCTTTTAAGCACAAAAAGGCTCTTGACTAAAGCTGGGCCTACACTGTGCGACTTTTTGCCCGATTTTGCCACGATTTGTCACTCGCACGAGTTTTTGAGAGTCGGGGCGATTTCTTGCTCAATCGCAGGTCAATCGTGAGTCTCACATCGTCTAGTGTACATGGGGTAACGACAAACGATTTCACCTCACGATTGCGCAATCGTAGGGTGGCAGGAAAATCAAAACTGTTTAAAATCCTGGTCGTGCCTCGTGAGTAAATCACACAGTTAAAGCCGTGCTACGACCCGATTTGACACTACACATGCACAAATTAATAGGGCCGTGCGATTCGCTGTTGAGCGCGTCCTCGTCTTCACCTCAGGTGCGCATGTTCCCTCCTCTGCAGACCCGGGAAACATGCCTGTCGCGCCGCGCAGTGGGAGCATTCTGCTCGCATCCGACTGTCGGCTCGTATAGTGTGAGGACGTGAGTCGTGAGATGTGAACTTTTAAATCGTGAAATTCCCTCGTGCAGTGTGAGCAGGAGCTCAATACCCACGAGTGAAAATGTCGCACAGTGTATGCCCTCCTTAACTTTTTGCTCTGGTTGCACTGGTGCTCCTAAAACATTTTTATTTGCACCCCAAACATTTTTGACTGCATTGCTTCAGTTTTAAGTCACCCCCCCACCACCCAATTCTCTCCGCTTGACCCAGCTGCAGTGATCAGTGGCCGATTCGGTTTGTCTGCATGATTACTAACCGTATTGGCCTGAATATTAGATGACCCTGTGTACAAGATGACCCCCCCCTTTTCAGGCTCATGGTCTGTTTAGATTAGAGTTGTCAAAGTTATTGCGTTATTGTCACGTTAACGGCGATATTTTTTTATTGCAAGACTAACGCTCACTGTGACCCTGTGAAATGTTTTTTCATAAACTGGCCGACTAAGGGTTGCAGCGATAGCTTAACTGCAATTTCCAGCATGCCCTGTTACAGAGGACACCAGCAAAGCCTCATGCCGTGCCCCTCCCCATTGTCTCACTCTTCTGTGATGCATTTCTGGAAAGCGTAGTTGCTAACTATGTTAGCTACTTTGTTGGTTACAATGCAATATCCCATTGGCAACTACCGAAGTTGCGAACTGCTAACAACTACGCTTTCCAATGCACCCCAGGGGCTTGCTCCTCCGTACCAGGAGCTTCCAGTCTGTTGCATTGCCACACGTCAATGAGGTAGACAGTAAGGACTGTATCAGCCTGTAAATAGATGATTTACAAAGCTCTCTATGCCTCGATTTTGAAAGTTATGGCCCACATTTGATTGCAAACAGTGTGTTGAAGGACTTTAAATTGGTTTAACGTTAGCTGTAGCTAGCTGCTAAAACTGATGGTGGCTTTTGCTCTGCTGGCAGCTAACCAGTGCTACTCCAAAACGATTTTTATGAGCACTTCATACTTTTAAGCGGTCCCCAAATAGTTCATTTTGAATCCCAAGTCCATCTTAAGACTATAAACAACATTTTGAGCAACTTGAAGACTTTTTATTGGCTGTTGCATATGATAACACTGTATCAAATGTGCCATTTTCTTGTTGACAACAACTGAGGTCTCCTCACATAGAGGTAGAAAATAACACTAGAGAGGACACAGCAATTTGCGACAGCACTGGGAAATGGCAGCTGGAGCTTCCCAACTTCCGTAGGTAGTGTAGGTACCTTCAGGCAATGCAAGACATTGGAGAACACGCCCACCCCTGTCAAGAAATTGACTAAAACTGTGTAAATATGAAGTAACACTTTAATCAAAGACCAGATTTGAAATGACAGGCTAAATATCTACTTAAATCATATGAGTCGATAAAATACATTTAAAAATCAAATAATATCTTTTATGAACATAGTTAGCAACACATTTCAACTATTGTCCTTGTATAGTGTGTTGATGGACATTTTCACATGATTAAGCCATTTTTGACAGAGGTGAGCCTCGCTCTCCGTTAATTTCCATTTCTCTGATCTACCTACAGATAATGGCCGCTACAGATTGCCGTAAAACGGGGGGCGGGGTCCTCTCTAGTGTTATTTTCTACCTCTATGTCTCCTCCTATTTGCTGGGTCCATATTATTGCAGCTTCTCTCTCATTCTCATTATGCTTGTCAGGACTGCATAAATAAATTCTGTTACAGTCACTTTATACAAGCTACGGAAGTTAACTCATTACTCATTTTTAAAAGGGTTACTTACAGACTTCGGCTTTCTGTAGAATTCAACGTGTGCCACGGTGGGCGATCATAGCTGTGCCATCTAGCTTGTAGGAGCTCTTCAAGCAAGTGTTTTGGGTGGTTGTTTGTGATTCCTCTGCTAGTCGTGACCACTCTTCAAGTCTCAAGTGAAATAGCTCCAAATGATGGAAGCGGTTTTAGCCTCCAATTGATCCGAGTAGTTTGCTTCACAACATTCAATAGCCTTTTCTTCATCACAAAGGGTCAGAAAACTGTTTGAAACGGCAGACTAACTATTTCAATTGAAACAAATGTCTTGCATTACAGCAAAATGTGACAAGGAAACCTTCCATTGTGTGGAATCATTGGACGATCCTGGACGAAAGTACTGTTTCCTGTCTTCACTGCGACAAGACCCAGACAAAATGTGGGAACACCACAAACATGATGAATCATCTGAGAAAATATCATCCTGAGGAATTAGAGGTAAGAATATTTTGGTAACACTTAATTTTAGGGATACATCTATTAGCACTAATACATACAATGTCCCTGTATAAGTAACTTGTAAGGCATGTACAAAGCAAAATCAAACATTTGTTAGGCATGTATTCGCAAATGTCTTGTTCATGCACAATAAGGGATTTATTACCAATTGAACCTTCGTAAGGACCTAGTAGGCCTTAGTGTTTGCTTAGTACATGCCTTACAAGTTACTTACAACATTGCATGTATTAGTGCTAATAGATGTATCCCTAAAATAAAGTGTTACCGATATTTTCAGTCTTTTGACCCAGACCTCTGTCCAACCTTTTAAGCACCAAAAGGTTCTTGACTAACTTTTTGCTGTGGTTGCATTGGTGCGCCTAAAACATTTTTATTTGCACCCCAAACATTTCTGACTGCATCGCTTCAGTTTTAAGTCACCCCCATCATCCAATTCTCTCCGCTTGACCCATCTGCAGTGATCAGTGGCCGATTCGGTTTGTCTGCATGATTACTAATCGTATTGGCCTGAATATGAGATGACCCTGTGTACAAGACGACCCCCCCCCCCCCCTTTTCAGGCTCATGTTCTGTTTAGACTAGAGCTGTCAAAGTTATCACGTTATTGTTACGTTAACGCAACCCCCTTTTAACAATGCTTTTAACAAAAGTTTTTCATCGCAAGATTAACGCTCACTGTGACCCTGTGAAGATTTTTTTTCTGAAACTGGCCGACTATGGGTTGCAGCAATAGCTTAACTAAGCTTTCTGTGAAATTGAACGTATGCCAAGTTGGGCGATCATAACTGCAGGGATTAAAGTTCTCCGGCACCATGCCGGATTTCCGGCTTGCAGCGATTGACCGTGGGTTAAAAAAAATAAAAATCCTCGGAGATAAATTGACGGTAAATAAATAAATAAAAAGGCAACCGAAATCCCTCCTGCGTTTGTCAGCCAATGGTATCAAAGGAGTGCACTAAAACTAACATTGTTAACCAATCAGAAGAAGAAGGGGGCAGGTCTTAGGAAAGCGTGCTACTTCAGTATCTCGCTCGAGTCGGACCACCTCACCCCGGTCTACTAGCAGTCGCCGACTCGCCGCTCTCATGCCGCGGTCACAGAGCAGTGTCAACAACTCGCTCTACATGGCAAGGCACCTTGCACCGTTTACTGCTCTATGAGCAGAAATATGTGTAAAGATAACTAAACTGCATGCTATGGATTGGTGATGCCGTTGTCGTCAAAAACATAAATTAAACTGGACATTGTGTGTTTGGACATAGCCTACAGAATGTCGATAAGCATACAGTGTTGATGGAGCTTCTCTGCGCAGTGCTAATAATTAGCTGTCAACAACACACAAGGTTCTGTTTTTTCCACAGACGTTCGATCCCTCTGTGTCTTTTCATAATTTCTGAACCAAACTTAGACTAATACAGAGCTGTCACAGCATCTCCCGGAGTGTGGAGCGGGCGAGCAGACCGTTCATCTGTGTCTCATCTCCTAATGTCAACCACTGCCTGTGCATTTATGCTACCGGTAGTTCCATTCAAAATAATGGCTGGATAGCGTGATTCCTGAATCAATCACCAGATTACTTTCTGGGGTTGTTGGAAGAGGTTGTAGGAAGATGTGCTTCAATCTACAACTACTTGTGAGAACACCAACAGTAAGAGAATCATTTGTTATTCGTTAGAATTTAACAAAAAAGCTTAGTTTCACTTCAGCATGTTGCAGATGCCACACTCATGCTGAGTTTTGTTAGCGCGCTAACTACCGAACTTTTATGCTAATGTTTTAGCTAAGAGGAGTCGGGTTACTTATAAACACCACCTACATATTAACCGATATTATCTCCGATGGAAAAAAACAGTGCAAAAGTATTGACATTGGCGCTGTGTTCAACTTAAAAAGTGACTCAAATAGCGCCTAGCAAGTGGGCAGTCTGCATGCAGACAGTTTCATCCCACTAGCTGTAGTATAATACAGGTTTGGTTGTTGGGTGTATAATTCCTGTCATTGGCACGTTTTTAGTCTACATTCACATCTCAAGGTGCCGTTTTCATGATGATTGTGAGATCGTTAAATAATATGTCACATAATGGCTTGTTGATGGCGTTTAACAATCTGTTAATGGCCTTTAGTTTTCAGTGGAATTCTAGTCATTGATTGAAGGCTAACAAGAACACTGCTCTCTGGTGATGGACAGAACAACTTGAGCTTGATGATGAAGCAAGGCAGTCTTTTTTCTGAGAATAGCCCCATAGGAGAGTAGCCAAAATATTTACAGGGCAGGCACCCCAAATTCTGACCTAGAGCTAGCTCTATCCAAGGCTCTATTCAGACTGACTGTACAGCTGAGAAACCTAGAACCCATCTATCTACAGACACAGACAACATCTAGTCCATAGTAGCCACCAAAATGACATTAATGAATTAAGTTGATTTGCATTTGTAATTCGTTAAAACTAAAGGTATTTTGCATTATTATTCAGCCATGTCCAGGCATTTGCATTTTCTTTTCTTTTAAGGCAGGATTAAACACTTAGGACCAAGTAACCAAAGATTATGCTTTTACCTGTTATGTATCTAACATGTCATGGTATTTCAATCTTTGTTGGTCATATTCTGCCACACATACTTTTCTCATGCTTTTGTGATGAAATAGTCCATGTGACTACAATATTATGCATAATAAGTATGTAATTATGTAATAATGATTAGCGTTATTGACACCCTTTTGGTCTCCTTGGTAGGCCCTATTCAAGTTGCAAAAGCCATTAAGTCATTCATCATTTTGACCCTGACATGGCACCCACATCAGAATAAGATAAATAAGATAAATATAATTGTAAATACTAAGCTTAAAAAGCAATGAAATTCTCGTTTCACCGTGTATCGTATAGGGTCGCGTGGACGCACCAAAAAGTTCAGGCTCAAGATTTTTTTTTACTTTAATCCCTGTAACTGTGGCATCTAACTTTGTCAACTGAACTGTCAACTGTCAAAACTGTAAACAGAGTATTCACGAGGAAAGTTCACATCGTCAACTTCCTAGTGACGTCAATACCATTTCTACTTATTGTAGAGTAGAGTTATTAAATACATAACGTTTCAATGAATCTTACCATTATCTGACTTACCATTATATATAATTACATTACATATAATTTCACATTAATTAAATGAACTTATTTGGAATCATCTTAAAAGAACCATTTAAACTGCCCAAATTAATGAAGCAAAAACTGGCCCAGAATGGGCTAAGCAGAACAATGACTATTAATTGTATCAATCAATCAATCAATCAATCAAGAGTTTATTGTCATTGTCAAAAAGGCAATGTAGTTGTGTTTCGGGTACAATACTTAGTAGCAGCAAAAACTAATATTAAGTTTAGTACACCATCAGTATAATGTGTATTCTGTGTTGCCGAAAAAGTGCTGTGCAATTTTTTTTTTAGGCGCTCTATTGAAAATCATGGGAGCATGTGTGACCAAATTAGTTGCACTCTAGACAGTGGTTGTAGTGAAAAAAAGTCCCCCCACACTTCAAGCACTGACTCTACAGCCCTGTTTTTAGGCGCACTATTGAAAAAAATGGGAGCATGTGATGCCAAAATAGTCGCACTCTAGAGCCCTGCATAGTGCAACCTTCCCGCCAGGAGCTGCACCACGCAGATTTCAGAAATGGCAGCAGTTGTTTTGCGCAGCATTGTTGTTATTTAGTCAACGCCAAAGTTATTATAATAGCTAGAAGAACTTATTCGGCAGAGATGCGACGCCTTTAGCGTGGAATATCACTTTATTCGTTATTTATCATGTTATTTGCTCAAAACTATGTTATCTTAACCCTTTCAATAGAAACAAATGTCCCACATTACAGCAAAACAAACCACCCACCTATTTAAATGTAAAAATGCTGTGTTTTATTTTCCAGTCAGGAAATCAGGAAGCGAGCGAGATGGAACACGCGGAGAGCGAAGGGTCAAAGCCGCATTCCATTGTGTGGGATCATTTTACATTCCTGGATGAAAACACAGTCTCCTGTCTTATCTGCGACAAGACCCAGTCGTACCTCAAGAGTATGGGTACCACAAACATGTTGAAACATCTGAGAAAGTATCATCCTAAGGAATTAGGGGTAAGAATATTTTTCTTGGATCTTTTGACCCAATCATTTTAGCACCAAGTACCGGTTTGATTTCTATTTTTTTTTCCGTCGTGGGGAATTATGTCTTTATGACATGTGTTATACACTACATATGGGTTCTAAATTTTGTTTATAACCTGACTGTGCGAACCTAGCTGCACACAACAATCTCTGATAGTTGGAAACTGCTGTTGGTCAAAAAAATAGCTCACGTGGTTGGCTGCCAGTGTCTTGCCCCTCCTCATAACTTTGTGTTGATAAACACTGAAAACCCATCTATACCGCTAAAACTTCAAAAGCCCAATGTAAGATCATGAATATACAAGACTTTGCATGACGTTGACTTGCCTTTTGCGAACACCAGCTTGTAGGATCTCTTTAAACAAGTGTTTTGTCTGTGGTCATTTATGATTCCTCTGCTAGTCACAATCACTTGACATTTTTTGCGAAGCAATTGTTTGTAACACAGCGTTGTCACAGCAAAATTGAAATACTGCTTTTAATAATAATAATAATACATTTTATTTTTGAGCGCCTTTCAAGATACCCAAGGACACTTTACAATCAAAACAAATACATAACAGTAGGAAAAGTAAAACAAAGCTTCAGTGAATTAACAATAGGAGAGTAATTAAAATGCATAAATGAAATAGAAATAAAAGTACAATAAAGATAAATGTTTTCAAGTAAGAAAAAGAAGTAGAATGCATTTGAAAATAAAATAAAATGAGGGAAAAAAATTATAATATGTAAAATTAAAAATAAACTGATGATTAAAATATAGTGGAAGTGCCTGTCAATGAAGGGGAAAAGCAGAAATGAAAAGGTGTGTCTTCAGCTTGGATTTAAAAGTAGATAGTGAAGAACACTGTCGAAGAGACAGTGGGAGTGAATTCCAAAGTTTGGGGCCAACAACACTAAATGCCCTGTCGCCCATGGTGCGCAGGTGTGTGGAGGGAACTGTAAGGAGGAGTGAGTCAGTGGAGCGTAGTGTGCGGGTGGGATTGTATGGGGTGAGGAGACTTGTGATGTAGGAGGGTGCAAGGTTGTGCTGGGCCTTGTATACAAGGAGGAGAATTTTAAAATGGATACGTGACTGGATAGGAAGCCAGTGTAATTGATAGAGGATAGGGGTAATGTGATGCCAGGGTCTGGTGTGTGTGAGTAATCTAGCTGCTGAGTTCTGAATGTATTGTAGACGGTTAATCAATTTAGTAGGGAGACCAGTGAGTAGGGCATTGCAATAATCTAATCTGGAGGTTACGAAAGCGTGGATGAGGGTCTCAGCAGAGGTAGGGGTAAGAGAAGGGCGGAGTCTGGAGATGGTTTTAAGGTGGAAAAACGCAGTTTTGGTGAGTTGTTTAATATGGGATTCAAAGGAGAGCGAGGAGTCGATGATGACGCCCAGATTTCTTACTTCAGAGGAAGTGGAGGTAAAATAGTCAGGGATAGAGAACTGAGAAAGATTTATCTTTTTAAGTAATGATGGAGTGGCGATGATGATGGCTTCGGTTTTGTTTTGATTAAGTTTAAGAACATTTTGGGTCATCCAATTACTAATTTCATTTAGGCAGGTTGTTAAGTTAGCGAGGGGGAGTGGATGGGAGGGTTTGGTGTGAATGTAAATTTGGGTGTCATCTGCATAACAATGAAAATTTAGGCCATGTTTTCGGAGAATGTTACCAAGGGGAAGAATATAAATGATGAAGAGTAGGGGGCCTAGAACTGAGCCTTGAGGAACACCATGTGTGAGGACTGAATTTGGAGACCTTTTAGCCTTCAATTGATCCCAATAGTTTGCTCTGCAACATTCAATAGCCTTTTCTTCATCACAAATGATCTGAAAGCAGTTTGAAAGTCTTTCAATTGAATCAATTGTCTCGCATTGCAGCAATTTTTTTTTTTTAAACTTTAACATGTTGTGTTTAATTTCCAGCCTGGTGTTGTGAGTGAGACAGAAGGACCAAAGCCACCCTCTGTTGTGTGGAATCATTTTTTTCTCCTGGACGATGACAACGTCTCCTGTGTTCACTGCAAAAGCAGCTTAAAAAAGGACCCCAACGGGTCCACTTCTAACCTGTGGGTTCATCTGAGAAAATCCCATCCGACCGTGGTTGAGACTCTCACTGAGACCAAGAAAGCAACGGTAAGATTTTTTTTTTTAAGCAGTCTTTGAACCCATTGAGGATCTGCCTGCAGCATCTGTGCAGCAGAACCTTTAAAGTGATACTGACCCATCTTTAGAAATAGCTCATATTAATCCTCCCCTTGAGTTACCTTTGAGTTTTACCTTTCTCCTGTACTTTAAGCCGTTCTCTGAGTGTGTGGCAGGGCAAATTTTACCTCCAAGCTAGCAGTTAACATTGATTAACATTGAGCTGCCTCATAGGACTCAATGAACATTATTTCGTCACAGACTATCTGAAAACAGTGTAAAATGACAAGCTAAGCTTAAAGGGCAATTCCGGCCAGTTTGGATTCATATCCCATCTTGGGTGGACCCAGGGAAAAGGATGAAAGGCGAAACCGCGAGAAATTTTCATGCGTGCTGCGCAAAGTTGTTCAATTGCGCTGTTTTCGGTTAAACCCTGGCCCGTCGGGCAGGTATTTGACCTGTTTTAAAGCTCCTAGCGTGAATTAAAACCCTTTGAACGATTTGGCCGTGGTGTGTGGGTCCATACAAGTCGATCTAGTGGTTCACAGTTCCATTAGGTAGCACCAGGGGTGGACTGGCAATCTGGCAAACCGGGCAAAATCCCGGTGGGCCGACGCCCCTAGAGGGCCGGTGATGTCGGTTTTTAAAAATAATTGTTATTAATGTTTTTTTTAAAAAAAATTGACCGGAGGCCCACAATTTCGTGCTGACGGCCCTCGGCCCTCCTCCAATGACATCAGCCCACACATAAAGGGGCTAGAGGGAGGGGGTGGCCCATTGGTGCATCTGAGTCGGACTTAAAGCGATGGTTCGGAGTAGAATCACCCTAATGCCATTTGAACCGTGACACCCATCCACCTTTACACCCGAAGTGTTTTCTGCCGCAGACTTACATCAACAGAGTTGCCGTGTTATTCGATGTTTATTCCGGTTAGCTTGACTCAAGCGCATATGGATACTGGGCACCGTCTCCAAACTTTCCCCACAAAAATAACATGTCATTACACCAAACTTCTGCAGTAGCACAAATATGGTCTGTACTCACGAAACGAAGCATTTGGAAGTTTGGAAATAGTCCAGGAGTTTAGTATTATCAACACAAGCTGAATAGCTTCTCTGCTGCTAAAGCTGTGCCAACGTTACTTCCGTCATATGAGACAAGCCCGTAAAAGTCTTCAACAAACTTCCAGACGAGAGTGTTAAAAAAAGTTTTCACTGAATTGTGATTAAGGCTTATATTTTCAAGGCAATACTTAAAAGATTATTTCAAATCTTACCTACTATCAATTAGACAAGGATTTTCGTTATCAATACTGATGCTGAATTCACTTTTCATTGTGCATATTATGAGCTTCGTTGAGGACTCTTACATGCTTGTCTTAGATGACGGAAGTAACGTTGGCGCAGCTTTAGCAGCAGAGAAGCTATTCGGCTTGTGTTGATAATAATAAACTCCTGGACTATTTCCAAACTTCCAAATGCTTCGTTTCGTGAGTACAGACCATATTTGTGCTACTGCAGAAGTTTGGTGTCATGACATGTTATTTTTGTGGGGAAAGTTTGGAGACGGTGCCCAGTATCCATATGCGCTTGAGTCAAGCTAACCGGAATAAACATCGAATAACACGGCAACTCTGTTGATGTAAGCCTGCGGCAGAAAACACTTCGGGTGTAAAGGTGGATGGGTGTCACGGTTCAAATTGCATTAGGGTGATTCTACTCCGAACCATCGCTTTAACTATTCATTGCGGCCCCACCCCTACCATGCATTACGCGCGCAAATTTGAGACACAAGCGATGGAGAGACTAAAACTAAAAGGTGGTGTGGAAAAGCTTGCGGAAAAGGGATGAAAAAAACTTGCAGCAGAGGCAAGATAATGTGTTCACGCATGTAGTGTTGTAGCAGCAGGAGAGGGACAACAACTTCTGCATGTTGGAAGTGAAGGAGCACGCTAGGAGACAGCAGGTGAAGCGGCAGTAGTAGCCTCTACGAGCCCTGACAGGTATGAGTCAAGTCTTTCAAACTTTAGGATACTCCATGCTTTCCCCAACTCTCACTTCAGCATTAAACATTAATATTAAATAGGCCATTAATTCCCACCACTATAAGTGTGCTTGAGTGCTTTGATCCGGTCGCACGACTCACGGACATTTGAGAAGACAAACATCCCATACACCAAACCACGGACGTGAATAATATTAACAATATAGTAGCCACGGCAGTGTGCCAAATGTATAGCATTAAATGGGACACCAGTGGTGTTGTTCTAAAACATTCCGTGTACCAAATGCGTTTCGAAGACTGTCAAACTCATGCCTACTCTCACTAAATATTCAGCGATCGTTTGCGTAATCACATTTACCACGCAGTGAAAATGTCCATATGTCGTGTAACGGTTGTCGCGTCTCGCGTGTGGAAAAGGTTTGCCAAACTGATTTTTTTTTAAATTCTTGGAGCACAATCAAACCATATTCTATAGGTAAAGACCTAGCATCTCTCTCTCTATCTCTCTCAGCTGTTATTTTATCCAGGACAATTAGAAATGATAAATGATTGAAGAATTTCTTTTGAATAAGCTTTTGATACAGTTTTATCTGTAGACTATTTTATGTAGCCTACCACTTTCAGCACTGCTCATTTTGAAACTTCAGTATGTTAATGCTTTCTTAACATATTTGACACACTAAAGCATTGTGGTGATAGGCAGTTCATGATTTTCTTTCATCATTCAAGCTATTAAAGTAGCTTCCTTATGCAATGAGAGATGCATTTTGATAACAGGAAATTAACCCATCTTCTAATGCACCTGTTAGAAGAAACCCTCAATTTAACATTAGTCTAGGTCAATTTATGAGTAGGCTATACACTCAGGATTGTACAGGTAGCTGTTAATACCTGCTGGGCATTGCTGCCTGTCGCACCTCCTCTGGTGCCCATGGATCAGCAAGAGAAAATAAGACTTGTGACACAAACATCTGTATTGTATAAATTACTAGACAAACAATACACTGAATACTATATTAATTTGAATATTTTGCAAGTGCTGCATACATTGTGATAAATAATCTATCTCCCTCTTCTCATCTAGTCAAACCAGGCCAGGATGAGGTTGAGTGAGAGAGAGAAGTAGAGTAGGCCTAGATTACTTTTGCTGTGAGTGTGGTCATCTATTGCATTTCTAAACCACTGGCCAAACTAAGATTCATTTTAAATAAATAGTTGATATAGTCAGCACACATTTCCTGGTGTTTTCTGGTAGCTGAAAGAGAGACTCATGCATGAATATTGCGCCTTTTCGCCGCTTGGTCAATAAGTAATCGCATGTGCTCCGCTGATTATGAGGGGCCGGTCTGGGCCAAAAATGCCCGGGCCATTTTGTTCTCCCAGTCCAGGCCTGGGTAGCACAGGTACGATACAACAGGAGTTTTCAAAACTGGCGCACCTACCTCTCTCAGCTTCCGCCTTCCAACTACGTCCGCAAAATGGTTTGCCAAAGTGATACTTCATAGTAATCCATTTTAATTTTGTCCACCAAAGACGAGCCACAAGAAACATATTCACACGTTCCCATGCCCTGTGTTGTTACTGTCTCGCAGATTCATTTCTCTGTCACTGAACGCAGTTTAGTGATGTCACGGTGTCACATGACTCCTGGAAGGAACGCAATTCGCTGATTCCAGTTATTATACAGAAGCAAGAGAGAGAGGCGCTGTCGTAATATACTGTTTGATATTTTGAGATGGATCATCCGTTGGGGTGGTTAAATTGAAGAGTTTGGTGGCCATGGTTATCTTTTTGGAACCAGAATATTTGTTACAGATAAAGAATTATTCATTCCAGGAGTCATGTGACACCGTGACGTCACTAAACTGCGTTCAGTGACAGAGAAGTGAATCTGCGAGACGATAACAACACAGGGCATGGGAACGTGTGAATATGTTTCTTGTGGCTCGTCTTTGGTGGACAAAATTAAAATGGATTACTATGAAGTATCACTTTGGCAAACCATTTTGCGGACGTAGTTGGAAGGCGGAAGCTGAGAGAGGTAGGTGCGCCAGTTTTGAAAACTCCTGTTGTATCGTACCTGTGCTACCTAATGGAACTGTGAACCACTAGATCGACTTGTATGGACCCACACACCACGGCCAAATCGTTCAAAGGGGTTTAATTCACGCTAGGAGCTTTAAAACAGGTCAAATACCTGCCCGACGGGCCAGGGTTTAACCGAAAACAGCGCAATTGAACAACTTTGCGCAGCACTCATGAAAATTTCTCGCGGTTTCACCTTTCATCCTTTTCCCTGGGTCCACCCAAGATGGGATATGAATCCAAACTGGCCGGAATTGCCCTTTAACCCTTTGCCCTCAATGCAGACGACCCACATAACAGCAAAACAAAGAGCGGACCTAGTTTTGTTATTATATTTCATTAAAATGATTCATGTTGTTTATTTGCCAGTCTGATAAAGATGAGGTGAATGAGACAGAATGTGCGAAGAGTGACAGACCAAGGACATCCTCGACTGTGTGGAGTCATTTCAGCCTGCTGAAGGCAGACATCGTCTCCTGTCTTCACTGCCAAAAGACCTACCACAGGGACGGCTCTGGGTCCACCTCCAACTTGTGGAAGCATCTAAAGTCTCATCATCCGGGTGCAGAACCTCCGACCAAGGAAGTGACGGTAAGAATATTTTCAGTCTTTTAAAAAAATATATATATATTTTTTTTTTTGGTATTTTTTACTTTATTTATGACAGTATAGTGAAGGTGGTGACAGGAAGTGAGAGGGGAGACAGAGACGGGGAAGGGCCGGGAATCGAACCCGGGTCAGCCGCATGGTAGACAAGTGCCCTACCGTTTTAGAATAATATTAGAAGAATATTTTCAGTCTTTTAACCATCAAGTCGAGTCAAGCTGCTGGCTGCAGCAAAGTATTTCTTCATCGTTCTTAAATGATCTGAGAACAGTGTAAAATGGCGAACTAATTAAGCCTTTTAAATACAAACAAATGTCCATCATTACAGCAAAACGAAGAACCCACGCCTGGTGATCATGAGTTGAATGAGACGGAACATACACAGAAGAAACCAGCAGAGAGTGGAGAAAAGAGTGGAAGACGAAAGCAGTCCGTTGTGTGGGATCATTTTACGTTCCTGAACGAAGACACAGTCTCCTGTCTTCACTGCAGTAAGACCCAGCCAAAGGGCCGTGGTGGGTGCACCTCCAACATGCTGAAACATCTGAAAATGTATCACCCAGCCGTGATCGGAAGCAAGGAAAGACCGGTAAGATCATTTTCATACTGTCAAAAAAAAGCAGCAGCGCTTGGGTCTTTTTTGGGTTGGGGGGGGGGCACAAGATGCAGTAACTACCAAACTTCTCAGATTAGCACTGCATGTCAAAATTTCACTTTTAACCATTGTACTGTTCGCCTGGCTATCGGCAGCCTAAATCACCAGTGAGATTTAGTATGGGAATTGTCTGTTCATCTTCTCGTAGGGGAGGTGTGGCTTACTATTACAATGAAATGGCAACATTTGTGTTTTAATTGTACATAGTCCCTAATAAACTAAATTTAAACTGATAGCCCATGGCAATGTATTTATCATTGTGTACACATACCCCACAGCTAATCAAACGAAAGCCAAGGCACCAGGGGAATTCCCAGGCTTCTGTACAGCAAGTATAAATGGTGTTAAACGGCAAACTAACCCCTTAAACGCGAATAAATATCTCGTGTTACAGCAAAAGAACCCACATTATTGTTATAATATATTTTTTTTAATATAGAAAATATCATCTTGTGTATATTTTTCATAAGGCGAAGGCGAGCAAACCAGTTAAGTTTTCAAAAGTGTGGCGTCACATGACTGAGCTGGACTTCACCACCGCCTCCTGTCTCTACTGCAAGAAGAGACTTAAGAAGCAAACCCCCATAATGCTGAGCCATCTGAAGAAGAAGCATCCCGCCATGTTGGTAAGTTGGAACTTCTTCAGACGTTTCTTTTGTATTTATTACTATTTTATTGTTTTTATGTATACCATGTTGTGTTTCTGCCTATTGAGCCTGTAATAAAGTTCATATACATTATTATTATTATTATTATTATTGTTATTGTTATTATTATTGTTATTAGGACGTAGTGTTAGTGTACATACTGAAAATCACAAATAATCACAAATGTTTTTTTTCCCTCCCTAAACCATCAGACAGCAAACGAGAATGAACAGTTCAACAGAGAAAAGAAAACAATATTTGAACACTCTTTTAAAGCAACAATAGATAATTGATTTTTGGGGTGAAAAACGGTACTTTGTAATTTCAAAGAAAAATAAGAAAAAGGGCATATGCAGCAATATTGGCACCCGTCCTTAATATTTGGTTTCACACCCTTTGTCGGCAATGACGACCTCCAAATGCTTCTTGAACTCATCAATGAGCTTCTTGCGTTTCTCTGGTGATATTTCCCCCCACTTTTCCTTTGCAATATGTTCACCCTCTTCAACATGTGCAGGATTCTTTCTCGTAATGACAGATTTTTTACTGGATTTACATCTGGAATCAATGCTTGTCCGTATTTTTTTAATGTAAATGACACATGTGCTATTGGTTAACAGGTTTACCACTTCAGCAGGTTTTATCACTTAACCATTTTCTTGGAATTGCCCATTTATTGTTTTGTTTTTTTGACAATCACATGTTGTCTGTTTATTTGTTTTCCAGTCTGGTAATCATTTTGAAACATTCAAGACGGAGGTGAACATTGATGGTGCGTCTGAACATGGGGTGGAGGCGGCAGTCGCTTCCGTGTTGCAGCTTCAACTGCCAACGGAGACGCCTCAGAGAGGGGTGAAGGTGAGAGAGGAGAAAGAAGAGCGAGAGAGGAGAAAGAAGAGCGAGAGAGGGAGAGAGAGACAGAGAGAGCAAGAGAGAGAATTCTGATACTGATTAATCTGATTTACTAACACACACACACACACACACACACACACACACACACACACACACACACACACACACACACACACACACACACACACAGAGAGAGAGCACAGAGTATATATGCACATACCTATGCATACACCTATGCACACAAGCACAGCACTCAAATAAAAACACACAACAGCGCCATGTAAGGGCTGTCAGGCTGGAGAGGACACTGCCAAAGATATCGAGTCACTTAACCCTTCTGAACAAAAGATGCTGTCTAGTGTTGTCATTGCGAAAAGACCCAAAAATACCACGATTCATGTTTTAAATGCAAGCAGTGCAATTCCCACAGCACAGCAAATCAAGCATTCTTGCTTTTTAAAGGTGCACTGTGTAGGATGTGGCCAGAGTGGGTATTGCTGCTCACTGAAATTGGACAGTCTACTGCCAAATATGATCTTTTCATGAATATTTACTAAATAATGACTTGAAAGTCATGACTTGACTTGACTTGAAATAGTCATGCAGCAGAATAGATCTATATATCTAATATTTACCAGTATGATCAAAGTAAAATAAGTTTTTCCAGTTTAAAATGTCAATTTCTGGAAATTCAAAATGCATGACCATGGAGAAGATCCCCTTTTCATGTATGAAAAATGCAATATTCGCAGTCATAATGAATACTTAGAATTTGATGGTGGTGTTAAATATTCACGAAAAAGGTTACATTTGTGAATGGGCAGCATGATTTCTGGAAATAAACAACTAAAAATCTTACTCAGTGCACCTTTAAATTATTTTTATTATTTGTTTTGTTTGTTTGTGACATCTCTGTGTGTGCGTTTTCTTTTTGCAGTCTCGTGGCGGTAATTCAGAGTTGTGGAGCCATTTCACCCTCCTGAGCCAAGGCACCGTCTGCTGTCGTCACTGCAATAAGACCCAGAGGCGCCAAAGCTCCTCCACCTCCAACATGGTGAAGCATCTGAAGAAACGCCATGGTGTCGTCTTGGGACGCAGTCAGGTCAAGGATGTAAGAACATTTTTTTAATTTTTTTAATTGAAATGATGTCTGAAATGATGACAATCGTTTCAGCGATTCATGAAGTTTTTCATAGGATAAAAGGGTCATTTCACGTGAAATCAGACACTTTGGGACCCGACCGACCCGGATTTCAATCATACTTGGTGTGCCTTTTCAGTAGCAAGGTAGCACCCCAGAACTGCATTGGTTTGAATCTGACATTAATATTAAGGGAGAAACAGACTAGGAAAGGTTCACATGTGAGGGTAGGACACTATACATTCAGCCTTGAATATATCAGTCAGTGTTAGTCACAAAAAGATGCCTGTGGTGTTGTTTGAAAGCTCTTTTCTGGCTCTACATATTACACAATCACCTTGGAATACAACTACTCTCAGAATATGAATTATGATAAATTGAAAAATAAAAAATTGAATATCTAAAAAACTCATATTTTAAAATGGCCAGTTCCTTGTCCAAACGTAGCCGGCAATGTCATGAGCAGCACCTAAAATGCTGGTGTTCGGTTTGTTATTCATTTCAGAGAGAATTTGACTCACAAATATGGCATCATACAGACCACTTACTAATAATATGGTAATACCATAGTAGCATCACATGACAAAACAAAAACAAAACAAAAATGGTCAGTGGCCATGGTCCCAGGTTTCAGAAACTAAGGCAGATGTCAATTTATACACACCAAATGATGATATGTGAATGTTTGAACATTCCTTCTCTGTGTACCTGTGCCATCTTCCCTTTACCATACTTTAAAGAGATAATCAATGGCTACACTCTCATTTTGTACTCTACCAGTGCATTTGAAGCAGCAGCTGTGTCTTTTGTAGATAATGTATAAGTATGTCCCGTTGCAGTTACAGGTTCCACTACCAGAAGCACATCCTGATGATCCATGACAAGTCTATCTGGTCTGAAGGGAAAAGTGAAGGATGGAGATGGCCCATGAGGATGCAGGAAGTTCAGTTTCACCTCTCCAGTGCTCGGCATACATTCCTCAGCACATGCTAGCCACCAGTTGCCATCATATACAGCTACAACATACCCTTTGATGCTTGAAAATGTAACACATTCCTTTACTAGGCTCACTCTTTCAACTCTGCCTTCTCTGAATGCTGAAAATGTCCTAACTTCCACTGTGTCCATTGACAATGGGCAGAAGCTGTGTAGTTTTTGAGTACCTGGAATAGTTCTTGCAGATTCAAACCCTTTCAACAGGTTCTCAGCTTCATGATGGTACATCTCTGTTGTGGCAAACTGGCAATGGATGTTCTTGACATTATCCTTGACAAATTCAAACAGTTGGTATGGCGTTACAATTTAATTGTCAATAGGACGTTGCAGACTTGCTCGTGCAGCAAGCCATTTAACTGTCCCTCCAACGCCATCACATGGACCTTTGCCATGTGATGTGGAAAAAAAGTGCCACTCTGCAGGTATGTGAAAATCTGCCTCGTGGTGGCACAAATTTGTTGTGTTTTTAAGGTTCTTATATTGTACAGCACAGCCATCAGAAAAAATATAGGATCTTCTTTGGACGTTCTGTCATTGATGAAGTGTCACTGAGGAACTGAATTAGGAGCTTCTGAAACAGATGTACAGCAATTGAATCATGAATGTTGCAGTCTGAAATAACAACAAAACAGATTTTTTTTCCCAGTTTCAACTGATCTTGGTAGTAGCATACAAATGGATGGATTGTGGCCTGCACTGGTTGTTCCAGTGAAATGATTGAATTGCATCTTGAATTACAAAACTATAGTTTTAAAAACGTTCCTGGTTCAAGGGAGTCAGTCAAGGATAATGTCAAGAACATCCATTGCCAGTTTGCCACAACAGAGATGTACCATCATGAAGCTGAGAACCTGTTGAAAAGGTTTGAATCTGCAAGAACTATTCCAGGTACTCAAAAACTACACAGCTTCTGCCCATTGTCAATGGACACAGTGGAAGTTAGGCCATTTTCAGCATTCAGAGAAGGCAGAGTTGAAAGAGTGAGCTCAGTAAAGGAATGTGTTACATTTTCAAGCATCAAAGGGTATGTTGTAGCTGTATATGATGGCAACTGGTGGCTAGCATGTGCTGAGGAATGTATGCCGAGCACCGGAGAGGTGAAACTGAACTTCCTGCATCCTCATGGGCCATCTCCATCCTTCACTTTTCCCTTCAGACCAGATTGTCATGGATCATCAGGATGTGCTTCTGGTAGTGGAACCTGTAACTGCAACGGGACGTACTTATACATTATCTACAAAAGACACAGCTGCTGCTTCAAATGCACTGGTAGAGTACAAAATGAGAGTGTAGCCATTGATTATCTTTAAAGTATGGTAAAGGGAAGATGGCACAGGTACACAGAGAAGGAATGTTCAAACATTCACATATCATCATTTGGTGTGTATAAATTGACATCTGCCTTAGTTTCTGAAACCTGGGACCATGGCCACTGACCATTTTTGTTTTGTTTTTGTTTTGTCATGTGATGCTACTATGGTATTACCATATTATTAGTAAGTGGTCTGTATGATGCCATATTTGTGAGTCAAATTCTCTCTGAAATGAATAACAAACCGAACACCAGCATTTTAGGTGCTGCTCATGACATTGCCGGCTACGTTTGGACAAGGAACTGGCCATTTTAAAATATGAGTTTTTTAGATATTCAATTTTTTATTTTTCAATTTATCATAATTCATATTCTGAGAGTAGTTGTATTCCAAGGTGATTGTGTACTATGTAGAGCCAGAAAAGAGCTTTCAAACAACACCACAGGCATCTTTTTGTGACTAACACTGACTGATATATTCAAGGCTGAATGTATAGTGTCCTACCCTCACATGTGAACCTTTCCTAGTCTGTTTCTCCCTTAATATTAATGTCAGATTCAAACCAATGCAGTTCTGGGGTGCTACCTTGCTACTGAAAAGGCACACCAAGTATGATTGAAATCCGGGTCGGTCGGGTCCCAAAGTGTCTGATTTCACGTGAAATGACCCAAAAGACGCTTTTGGATTGTACTGACCAGGCTTGAAATGCAACCCATATGAATTGAGACACCCCTTCAACAATCATGGAATGACACTCATGGCATTCAAAATCATCCACTCTATGCTGAAACCAACGATATCGGTCTAAACACTCCCTTTGAAGTGTGCGTCCGGAAAATCTCTGTTTGAAGGGGTAGAAAGCCCTTCCTCTTACCCCTACTCCTCTGTCTTAACGTGAATTGGGAAAGTACTACCACTACACGCACCGCACAAAACTGAGGGGAAGGGGAAAGGCGAAGGGCTAAGGGGTGAAATGGGATTCAGCCATAATTTACAGAACAACTGCACTATTTTAAACAGTAAGCCCCATTTTCTGAGTTGTCTGCAATGGTTTAGAAGTTGGAGAAAAGGGGCCTAATGTTGAAAATAGTGCAGTTGTCCTTTAACATGTATGAAGGAACTTTACTAGAGCGTATTTTTACTATCTTCCTAGATTCACGATTACATACAAACAAGCATACAGCTTATCAACCAAGCATACAGCTTATCAACCAATATACAAAAGCATCACGGCGTGTTTATTTTCCAGTCTCCCGGTCAGTCGATGGTGTGGTCTCACTTTACCCGTCCAAGGAAAGGCTCGTCTGAAGCCTCGTGCCATCACTGCAAGAAGATCTACAAGTACACGCACCAGGGGGGAACAAGCAACATGCTGAGGCATCTGAGAATGAACCACTCCATTCAGATCAAGCAGGCCGAGGATGAAAATGTAAGAACTTTTCCAAACAGTATTTGCGTTCCAATATGCGACCTTGCATCCTCCACTTGTGCTTGTGGCCTTACCTTTTATACACTTAAAGTAGGCTACCTTCGGATTGGTAGAAGCTAGAAACATACCGTTTTCACTAATGGAAAGCTGAGGTTCTCTAGGCTGGGCGAAAGCCAAGAGGAATCCGTCTCCGTGGAGGGGTCTGATCTTACTCTGCCATTTAAATTCTTTGGAGTTCCGAATTCAAATGAAAACCCATATTGTGCTTTATTAGCATGACTGTTACGATATAGCGTCGCAAAAGCATACAAATAACAAAACAAAAGCATGAATATATATAGTTACCTTAACCAATCAGTAACGGCCTTCGCGGGTGAGTTCTGCGTCACCACTCTCAACTCTTTGCTGATTGGCTAAACACTGAGAACAGAGCTGGAGTCTTTTGCCAGACAATGTGCTTAGCCAATACCTTTAATGTATTTTTGTATGGGTTTCAATGGCTCCAATCCCAGGTGACCCACCAGCAGCGATAGATCAGAGCCATTCTGCGGTAGATCAAAGATATTTCGAGGATGTGACGTCAACTGCAACCCAGGTGTCATTGGTTCATGAACTTTGTTGCAGGCTTTGAAATCACTTGTACTGGCCCCCCTGCACTTAGCATATCCAAAGGAGTTTGACTGCACTAGATGTCGACTCTCTTCTAAGATCACAATTAAATACAAACAAGTGTCTTGCATTACAGCTAAGCAACCGACATATACACTTAAATAACATCTCTGTGCGTTTATTTTCTCAGTATTCTGCCAGTGAGTCGACGGTGTGGAGTCATTTCACCCGTCTCAGGAATGGCATGGCCTCATGCCGCTACTGTAAAAAGAGCTACAAGGGAAGCATGGGCAATATGCTGAGGCATCTGAGGAGTATGCACCCCCTTCAGTTCAAGGAGATGGAGACGGAGACAGAGACTGAGGACAAGCAGGTAAGAACTTCTGCAAAGTTCAAACATTGCTTTTAAGATAGAGTGTGGAATATTTTTAGAAGTTTACTTCCCGAATATATAAGTGAAAGTGTAAGTTCCTTATAAACAGGACAAGGGACGTTTAATTGCGTTTAAATTGCCCCAGAACCTTGCCAAAATGAACTGTCCTGTATTTCATTCATTAACAGTTGGCAGCCCTAGTTGTGTAGGACATTGACATAATGAAATCAATATAATTATTTCTGCATAGGACTATCGGTATTGCTTTGCTATATTTAACACCCTTTTAAAACATACTGCAAAGATAAGGTTTTAGTACTCAAAACTGAGTCTCTGGTTTGAGGGGGGGGGGGGGGGGGGTGTTAATAATGCGGCCCGTTTCAGGTCACAGGGGCTGTATACGACCCCTAAACCAAAATGAGTTTGACACCCCTGCATTAGTCCCTCGACATGCTTGCGGTGAGCCTTTAATTACGCATGCCACCACACATGTGCTTCTAAAGCAAGAATGCGCAGTCAGTCACAAGAGAAATACTCACAAAACTGGTGTTATCATCCAGGGGCCACAGAGCTATCCAGTAAGGAAAAACAAAACAGTCCCGTGGACGACTAGGAGGCTATATTACTACTGCATTGACACGCTCATTTATCAAAGTGCAACGGAGAAATATGATCTAATAAATGTTTAATTTTGTACATGGCCAATGAGGTGTATTCTTAAGTTGAAATGTTGCCGCCATCGTCATTTACACAATCTTTTGCAGTGTCTTTAGGATCGCCCCAAGCGACACATGCACGTGTATCCTACAACAAGCGTATCGAGGGCCTTATTTTCTGTTGGTCTGTTCTAACTGAACTCAACTAAGGCAGAACTAAGTCGCATGTCATATGCAAGTTTTTACTTGAAAATAATGGTCTTCGTTGTCCGCCGTACGCACCTCACACGGTGTGCGTTTACTGAAACCCGAAGAAAGCATATGCAAGTGTTTTTTTATAAAGACCCTTTGCTGTGCTGTCCTTTTATTAACTGCGCTCTTTGCATCTGCGCTTGTGTGTTTATTTTTTTTCCAGTTTCCTGATGTGTTAACGGTATCCAAGACACTGGAGGACATGGTTGATGCGCTTGACCGCGAGAACATGGATAACGAGTCACCTCAACGGGAGGACATGGACGACACGATTGAATACGAGGAGGTAGGGCTGAACGATTTAAAGACAAAACATTTAATTGTGATTTCAAGATTCAAGATTCTTTTTAATGGTCCCGAAGGAAATTTGTCTTGGACATACAGAGCTGCCTCATACACACAACACTGATACACATGACGCCAAAAAAACAAAACAATAAACAAATACATACGCATACATACATACATACATACATAAAGTGCCATCATAGAGATACTCAGTGCATATCTACTACAACAGGGGTGGCCAACCCGTCGGAGACCAAGAGCCACATTTTGTAATGTGTCACAGCAAAGAGCCACATCGGCACACAAACATCACACGGGCATATAAACATGTGCACACCCACCAACATTCAATTTTTTGGGGGAAAAGGTTTATTCAAGATAAAAATGTTGTTTTACATAAGAAGACAAGGGTACACAGGTCAAAACTATTTCATAAATTCTTTCATATTTTAATAAAACACGTTTCACATCATAATTTCCATGAGCACTCTTTATAACAGAGCACGAAGTAACGCGGCCCAAAGATTCTCCGCCTCTTTTAGCTCATTCGGGGGTTAGGCGCACAGGCACCGCTTTCTTGCGCACAGATGAGATGATCATTGGATGCCTGCTGACGACAACACCATCCGAAATTAACAAGGTGGTTCGTCAAATCGCCGTTCATTTTCCACATTAATGTTTCAGCGGGTGCTGACAGGGGGCCACTGGAAAAGACCAAGTTTTCTTTTTGAGACTAAACTGAGCGCGGACAAGCGACAAGTCGATTGAAAGAAATTGTTTCCCACCTACACGCTGTCTGCCCATGCCGCTTTGACAATGGCTGATAAACCAGGGTAGAACATTATTTGTGGCGCTATTTTGTCTATAGCCCTCGAAAATAACACGATTTTAAAACAAAAACATAATTTCACATTCGGGTCAATAGCCATGAACACTCCTCCTAACAGAGCGCAGAGATGGCTACGCAGGACAGAGATTCTGGGCGCATCTCTGCTCCAGGCGCCTTTCTCTTCATATCATTTGCACATTTATAACCGCCATATCAGAGCGATAGAATCTAATATGGACAGCACACTTTCTTGAGTGATGGCAAAATATTTCAGGTTAAAACCTTTTTGCCGATATTTTGTTTAGTCAGCGAAAGACGCGGTCACTTTTTAAAGCGCTATTTTTAGAACTTAAATCGCGTCTTGTAGGCTATTTGCAGTAACAAATGTCACACATCAACGTGATCATTCAGGACACATTTAGGCAAGGCCTACTACAGTACCAAGACTACAGGGCACTTATTTGCCATAGTTCTAATCAACTTTGTGTGCGCAATTCTAATGCATATTGCCTATGGGGGACATAAGCACAAACTTGGACATGAACGCAAGAGCCGCAAGACACCAGGCAAAGAGCCGCATGCGGCTCGAGAGCCGCGGGTTAGCCACCTATGTACTACAACCTCCTACACACATACATGGCATTACCAGGTTGGTTGTTGTTAAAGGGGTATGCCACTATTTTGGGGCTTAATACAGTTAAAATCGTTGGCTGGGGTTTATAAAGGTGGTAAAGTGTCTTATTTTTCATGTTAAGCGTTGTCTTGCTTTAAGACGAGTTAAAAGAGGGAGTATGTAGCTAAGCTAGTGAAAGTCAATAGATCACTGTAGCATGTAGCATGCTACACGGATGCATTGACTTTCACTAGCTTAGCGACATGCTCCCTCTTTTAACTTGTCTTAAAGCAAGACAACGGCTTACATGAAAAATAACACACTTTACCACCTTTATAAACCCTGGCCAACAATTTTAACTGTATTAAGCCCCAAAATAGTGGCATACCCCTTTAATGACCTGCGTTCAATAGGTTCAATAGGTTCAATAGGTTCACAGACACGGGGACAAAAGAAGACCTATACCTATTCAAAAACCTCTCCGACAGATATTGCGATTTCGATTTCCACCACGATTTTACCCTTTCTTTAAATCAAGTATCAGTGCATGGGGCTCTGTTCTCATGCTCCACATCAGTTGGTCCAGTTCAAGTGACTGTCTTTTCTAGTGAGTGACTTGTTCACGCACAGCATGGAGCTGTCTGATTGGTAGCTGATACAGAGCTGCTCTATCAGAGCTATCTGTTGTTTTCTACACCAAAAAGCAGGGGCAATGGGCAGAGCATACATAAGTGCAATTATTGACAAAACAAAACATGGATCCGTTTAGGAGCACCATTTTTCTGGCTTTGACCATCCCAAAGTCGTGTTGTCTGATATTGTGATTTTCAATTTTAAAAAAAATTGGTTCGATCTTTCAGCCCTACCAGGCGGACATGGGGGATGCGTCTGACCTGGAGGTGATAGACGATCCGTCTGACCCTGAGATGGAGATGGAGCTGGCGCAGGAGCAGGCGCCTCTTGATCACGACCAGGAGCTTCAGTTGACCATGGACACGCTTCAGACACAGCTGGAGAAGAAGGAACTGGAACTCTCAGAGGCATACAAGGTACGATGCCAACTGATCATCCAGAAGAACATGGAGTACTCATTTTCTTATGTTAATGACACGTGTGCTATTTGTTAACTTCAACATGCAGTTGTAATGCTCACACTAATGCCAATATCAACATGCAGTTGTAATGCTCAAACTACCCTGGACTTGTCAGTACATGAGCATTTTTTTTTCCTTCAGCCTTTTCCGAGATCCTGGTCATTGCTATGGGGGCAGGTATTTGTTTACATTTCAAAATAACATCTTGATTTATTCCCAAAAGCTTCCAAAAGGTTAAACAGACAACTAGCAAACAGCGATACCTTTTGGGAAAATATTTGGAGAAAGCCCATGTTAAGATTTTTTTAAATGTAAACAAAAGCTGCCCCCATTAGAATAGCTCAGATCTCGGAAAGGGCTGAGCCGAAAAATGCAGCATCACCGGGTACTGACAAGTCAAGGGTAGCGTAAGCAATACAACAGCATATTGAAATTGGCTGAAGTGGTCCTTTAAAGGTACACTGTGTGTGATTTGTAGTTGTTTATTTCCAGAATTCATGCTACCCATTCACTAATGTTGCCTTTTTCATGAAAACTTACCACCACCACCATCAAATTCTAAGTATTCATTCTTTTCATACAAGAAAAGGGGGATCTTCTCCATGGTCCGCCATTTTGAATTTCCAGAAATTGCAAAAATGGCTGTACTTGGGCCATATTAGAAAATCTTAGTTTATTACGTTGTAAACTTTCTTGAAAGTATCAAATTTGGTAATAGGCAGCATATTTTCAATGAGCAGCAGTTGCAGTACCTTTTTTGACAATTTCCTGCACAGTGTATCTTTAAGTAGAGGCGGTTCATACAGAGTTCCTTCTGCAATCCATGGGACGTTATAAGCTCATAGACTTTTGATTATTGTCGATCAATGTAGACAAAGTGCGCGAACGAGAACTTGTCGTCACGATGTGGGTGGTATTAAAATAGGGCATTTAAAGTTGGCCACAAATATGAACGAGACGATGAGCTTGCACCAGTTTGCTCTACTAACACACCTTGTGTGAGTAGTGGGGGGACAGGCAGTGAGGAGGATCTGAAGTGGGGACCTGAGCAAACTTGTGTAGAGGTGTGAAACAAGACTCATATACACAATCCTATGCCCCTTTAGGAGACAAGGCTAACGAATTGAGCTCAATGTAAAGTCACCAATGATGGGCAAAAATAATTCACTAGTTACAATCTAGGGTCACATATTCCAAATGTCCTTGTTTTACCTGTCCATTTCAACTTGGTGATCATTCAACCATTCAATCAGAGATTCTTTAATAGAGATATGCCAACATAATAGGTTTCTATGGGCACCTAACGCGACCAGGTTCCGGTCTGCCTAAAGGGGCGTGTCATAATGGTCCTACAATGAATAGAACAGTCCTTAGGTCTGCCTAAGGGGGGCCATAATAAAACCAGGAAACAATGGGCCAATGGAACCTCTCGCTCTCTACTCTCTCTGATTCAATCACCTGTCTGAATTGTACAGAGTTGTTTGGAATTGAACTGGATAACCAATGATTCCACTTTGCCCATTGCTGAAAGTCGAACGTCCATTTTGGAGACCAGACTTGATCCCACGTTGTTACATTGCCAGGTGACATGTGGTTTGATTTATTTTGGTTACATTATTGAAACTCTTTGACGGTGCTTGAAAACTAGCCCTACTTGTCTCAAATCTGGCCTGCCCCCACCAATGCTTCCTGTGACGCCACTCAATTTATTGTTAGTCAGGTGGCCAGTCTGGCAAAGATGCTCATCTCTGATGTTTCAAAAGTTCACAGGATTCTGAGCCAATTAAATTTGAACATTTCCAATTTCTTGATGACCCCAGCCCCAATCAAATGCTCATGGCTTGATGATGATGATGACAATGATGATGACGATGATGATGACAATGATGTTGATGTTGATGATGATGTTGATGATGATGATAATGTTGTTGATGATGATGATGATGATGATTATGATGATGATGATGTTTTGTTTTCTGGCAGATATTTAACGAAAGAATTAAAGCCTTAAAACAGGACATGAAGAGTATAAAAAGTCGGCTCTCCCAGAAACCTCCCAGAAAGTACGTTATTTTTTTTATATTCATACTGTACTTGGGCTGCGTACATACAATTCACAAGATTATTCTTACCCTCAGCAGTTATGTCCACATTTTTTTCATCAATTCTGTTGTGAAAAGAATCGATGGGGCCATTTTCATTAAATGCTTTTGAATAATTGCAATGCTTCAATGTTCCGACAACATGTAGTGAGACTAGCAGATTCTCAGCACAGAATTTGAATTGCTAATGAATTGAATTTAATGAAAACCTGAATGAATGAATAATGTCTGAAACTGCTGAGGATTTGAATTGGGTTGTGAATTGTGAATTGCATGCGAAACATTTTGGAAAAATTGCTTTAGGTTTTTGCTGAAGTGAAAATAACCGATTCTCCACACAGACTTGGACAGAAAATGAATGTCCAATGAATTTAATGAAAATTTCACGGAATGAAAAATGTCTGAATCTGCTGAGGATGTGAATAATGATGTTGTCAATTGCATGTGAAAGATTGCTACATGTTTGTACTGAAGGATAAAATAAGGATGCGGCAGCCATTATGGAATTAACCCATGGATGCCTGATGTTGATTTGCTTAACATTGGTCCTGGCACCTGGAGATGCATTCCGCAACATGCAGGCTCATGAGATTTGAAACTTTATTAAAAATCTCAATTTGTTTGAGATGGATAAATACATTCTAATGAAAGATGAGGATCTTAGCGTTGAAATGCACCTTAGTGCATATTTGTATGTACTTCAGAAGCGGAAATATTTAGGTTTTTGTAGGCTGAGGGCAGCTTTTCTTTAAAAAGGGCTCAGGTATTCAGCAGCCTTTTCTGCAGGTGCCTTAGGTGTCAATGGGTTAAGCTGTCACTTATGATATAAAGCGGACCCTGACACTTCTGTCTATTCTTTTTTTTTCTCTCCAGAAGGGGTCGGCCTCCAAAGCAAAAGAAGAGTCCACCGCCACAAGCCTCCAAGACACCCCTCGCCAGGACACCATCCGTATCTTATGATGATGTGGTAGGTTTGAACACATGACGTACAGTTTTATTGATATTTTTTGTAATGTCTTTTTTTTTTATCAGTCATACAGCGCATCAAATCATTTTTGTAAGCAAAAAAGGAAAGATCGATCGAATAAGAAGCTTTACACTTATATGGATATTTTTTGAAAACCCATTAATTTTGGAATTTTAGAATGGGCCATATCCCATTATATAACATAATATAATGGGCCAATATCCCATTTCAGGGGACTGAAACGCACCTGTCACAGTGGGGTTCTTATTTTTATCCACATGTCATGTTTACAATGTAAACAGATAAAATAAATATCTGCATACGTGTAACCAAGTTATTCTTGGCAGGTACAAACCGTAGTCCATGGTTGGAATACACATAGCTGTCCTCATTGTTGCCTTCTTAAAATATTGATTAAAGGTACACTGTGTGAGATTTTTTATCTCCAAAATCCATGCTACCCAGTCACTAATGTTTCCTTTTTCGTGAATACTTACTTACCACCACCATCAAATGCAAAGTATTCATTATGACTGGAAAAAAAAACATTTTCATACAGGGAAAGGGGGGATCTTCTCCATGGTCCGCCATTTTGAATTTCCAGAAATAACCATTTTTAGCTGCAGAAATGACTGCACTTGGGCCATAGTAGAAAATATTAGTTTATTATTTGATAAACTTTCATGAAAAGATCAAATTTGGCAATAGGCAACCCAGTTTCAATGAGCAGCATAGTTGCAGTACCTTTTTTGGCCATTTCCTGCACAGTGTTCCTTTTAACATCATAAAATATCCAGGTCAAAGGGGCTGTCCAGCGTGCAATGCATTATATAGTAGGTCAGTTTTGATTAGATGTTTGGGAGAGCACAGGATGAGTTGACACCAAAATCACGTCCATCTGGTTGTGTGTTCTGTGCACATCAACAAAGAAGTACAGACTACACCACTGGAGAAAGTCCAACTTCACCATTGTAGCCAAAATACAAACAATTTTACAGACATAATAGATGGTCCTCATTTCAAGGTGTGCTTGCCGCCTTCCGTGATTCTTAGACAATGTTATCCAATCTTTTGCAGGAGCCGCCGCTTACCATGACGTGTACGACGGAGCCGAGCTCCCCCGGCACTGATTACGGTCATGATGACAACTACGAAGATGATGACAATTGCAATCAGGTGTTTGTACAAAAGAAAAAACTTTTTTTGTGTGTGTTTTGTGCTTTTCTTATCCACTTGATGGCTACAAGGGTGGCATCATTTCTATTTTGTTAAAATTTCCGTGTGCTGTAGTATAACGGAGGCTAACTAGCAGGGTTTGCAGTGCGTAGTAATATGATGTAAAAATTATGTGCTGAACCAGGTACCGTGAGATGGAACCAGACCCTGAAATCAACTTGCAAGAATTTCACATAATTCTTGCTGGTGGATTCTTGCAGGTGCATTTCAGAGTCTGGTTCAATAGGAAATCAAACACCTTGAAGAATAACTTTTAATGTCCATGATAATGTTCCATCTCACTGTACCAATATTATTCCATTTATCGCCAAAAACATGGTTGCATAATATCATTAGCCAGGCTGTATAGCCTGCTCTTTTTGAAAACATATTGGTTTTGGCCTTCCGTCTCACCGTAGGGAGTTTTGAAATCCACATATCAAAAATCAGACTTTAACAATATCCCATTTAGGCGACTAAAACGCACATGTTACAATGGAATTTTATGCGTGGATTTTTATATACCTTGTGTGTTTCCACCTAAACAGGAGAAAAACAAAGTACCTGCAGCACCTAAGTCGAGTTTGTCCGCTCCTGATAATGATCTAATAATATACTTTTTTTTAAATGAGAAAGTGTCTCAATACTTTAAACGTTCCAACTAATGTTCTGTGTTGTTTCCCTTCTAAATGAAGGAATACGGTGAGCCAGTAGAGCCAGTGGAGGATCAGCCCCTCAGGAGCTGCTACGTGAGGCTGGAGGACTGCATGCACATGCTGGGGCCCAACGGCGTCTATTACCTGCCAAAGGAGAAGCGGAAGCGGAGATCTCAACGCGTTCAGTACGTTATTATTTTTAGAGATGCACCGGATCCTGATTTTTAGGATTGTGCCGGATACCGGATCCACTGCTTAAGATCCTGCCGGATCCGGAACCGGATACCGGATCCTACGAAAGGGTTGAAACACATAGCCTGCTCACACATGTGGTCCCTTTTTATCACGTTGGCTCAAACTATTTAGACTGAAAAGCCTCGGCTACCGTATCTTGGATCTTGGAACCGCATCCGGATCCTGTGAAAAACCCTATTATCCTGCCGGATCCGGAACCGGAGCTTGGATCCGGTGCATCTCTAATTATTTTAGAAATTGTTTACACGTGTATGGATATTTTTGAAAACGGGATAGTTTTGGCCTCGCGTTTACGCGCAACAAAAATCTGGATTAAACAATATCTCATTTAGGAGGCTAAAACGCACCCCATCAGAGTGGAGATTTTATTTTTATCCACATGTCCCGTTTACACGTAAGCGGACAAAAAATGTCCGCATTTAAAATTATCTGGATACATGTAACCAGTACCTTGAACTGGCTATCCCGATCTGTCTATCCACCTTATTCTTCGGGGCGTTACAGGATGTCTTTGTTTTCACAAAAAAGGCGTACCGTGTTTTTTGATTGGTTGAAATGCTTTCTGATAGGTCGAAAAGAGTGAGGAGGCGAGCCTATCGAGACGACGATAGTTACGACGAAGACGATAATAATAGTGATGATCCCGACTGGGAAGACCCAGGCTACGGCCCAAAAGGTGCTGGTGGTGATTCAGACGACGACAACAATGATGATCTGGATGACGATGACGACGATGATGATGATACTGATGATGGCGTTTGGGAGAAGCCTAAAAAGGGTGGAACGAACAGAGTCAACAGTAAGTTTGTAATAACTAATGATTTGAAAACCAACTAGTTAAAATAAATCATTAGTGAAGTAGGAGACAAAAGATGGTGGCCATAGGGCACACAACGTCATAAGCTAGTAGGGTGGCAGTATAGTAGATTCAAATGGTAAATGGACTGGTGAATGGACTGCATTTATATAGCACCATTCCACTCCTTCGAGCACTCAAAGCGCTTTACATTGTATGCCTCACATTCACCCATCCACACCACCCTACCACCAGGAGCAACTTGGGGTTGTATGTATCAAGTATCAAGGGCACATCGATGAGGTCAGGCAGAGTGAGGCTTGGACCTGCAACTGTCTGGTTGCGAACGACTTCTCTACTGAAGGGCCGGTGGTGGCTCAGGTGGTAGACTCTCTAGACCAGTGGTTCTCAAACTTTTTCCATCATTCCCCCCTTCAGAGGGTCTGAATGCTTCCGAGCCCCCCCAAGCAAAAGCAGTATGTGCGCAGACTGATTTTGTGATCGCCACCGCGCAGAATCAAAGGAAAGGTGGCTTGTGAGATTAAACAAAGAGGGACTGCAGTCGAATGCAGATGTGTGTTCATTTCCTATGCTATTCAAATTCATGACAAATAATATATAATGTTGGTGAGGGCTTTAAACTTATTGACTTATTGGCGAGACAGGAAATAATTTCCTTGGGGGGGAAAAAACCCAAAATCAGATGTCACACGCCCCCCCCTGAGATGCCTCCGCGCCCCCCCAGGGGGGCTTACGCCCCACTTTGAGAAACACTGCTCTAGACAGAGCCTTTATGCTTTAGGTATCCAGATGGCTAGGACTGGCCCTGACGGCTTTTTTTTTTCTAGAGTATTGGTTTTCATTTCAACAAAGGTAGAGATGGCGTCCGCGCCTTTGTCTTTCTTTTGGAGAGTTTCACTCAGTGCGTTTTTCCCAAAAGAGTGGTTCAGTAAGGAGAGGAAAAAGGAGTCGCACATGGGAGCTTAATGCCGTGTCCAGACCAAGAGCGAACTACGCTGCCTGGTAGCGTGGGTAGCAGAAGAAGTTTCGCCTTGAATATGCTGTATTCGCTCGAGACACAGCATTGACATGTTTGATGCAGCTAATCACATAACGGCTCTGGCTTGACAGCCTGGGACATTCGGAGATATGAACGTTCCGATTGGTTGTCGCCGAACAGCGTCAGAGCGAATTCGCCTGCGATTAGATTTAGTTTAATCTTCAAAATTCGCTCTGGTAGCGCAAGAAGCTTCGCTCCTGGCGAATTCGCTTTGGTAGCGCAGGTCGCGTGCCCTCCATAGAGAAATAATGACTTCCGTCGCTTCGTTCGCTCCGTTCGCTCTTGGTCTGTACACGGCTTAATTCTGATCAGTGAAACGGTATTAAAAGCCGAAAATAAAGAGAAACCAAAGACGAAAATAGAGTGCAAACGTCTTTTTCGACTTTACTTGATAGGACAGTGTGAGAGATGCACAGGAAGAGAATTAGGAAAGAGACGGGGAGGGGTCGACAAAGGACCCAGGCCGGGAATCGAACCCAGGTCATTCGCATGGCAGGCAAGTGCCCTACTGGTTGGCCATGGCAGGGCTGCAATTGATTTTTTTTTGTCTATCTTTTAATGTCTTCCAGGGAAGGCCACCACCAAATCCAGTCTAGCCTCCAGCAGCAAGGTCCTGGAGGGAAAGTCCTCGGGGGAAGTGTACGTCTGCAACCTGTGCGACGAGCGCTTCACCAAGAAGTACTACATGAAGCTGCATCGGCTGCTGCATGACAGGGACGCGACCTTGAGCCAGTGCCTCGCCCAGCCCCTCAAGGACGTCACGGTCTTCAAGCTGGCCAAGTGCAGGCGCTGCGGGGAAATGCTGCAGGACTGGGACCAGATCAACAAGCCCCCGCCACGCGATGGCGAACAGAAAGATGCGAGAAGTGAGCCGGGCGGCAGCCGACCCACGTTTCTTTGTGCCAAGTGCGAGGCCATTGCAGATTCTCCTGAGGCACAAGAATTTGACGATTCTGATGATGGCGATGGAACTGAAAGTGAGTTGTTGGTGCTATTGTTTTTTATGATAATTATAGTTACTGTTATTAGTAGTAATAATATAATATGATATATTGTGGTATGAGAATGTTTGGGCACCCTTTTGGAAAATCACTTAGGGCTGCAACTAGCAATTATTTTAATAGTCAACAAACCGATGTAGTGATTAGATCTATAAATTAATCTCGTGTTGAGATTTTTTTTATATCATCAATGTGAAGTACAAGTAGAACTCACCTTTGCTGATCTAATGGCCTGTGGATACTTGCTAGTATACTGAATAGTTGCCAATTATAGGTGCACCGTGTAATATTCATTACATCATTACAAAATGGTGGACCATGGAGAAGATCCCCTTTTCCATGCATGAAAAGTGCAATTTTCCCAGTCATATTTAGAATTTGATGATGGTGGTAAGTATTTATGAAAAAGGTAGCATTAGTGAATGGGTAACATAGATTCTGGAATTAAGCAACTTAACATCTTACACAGTGCACATTTAAAAGCTCAATAAGAGATTAAAAGATGTAATGATTTTCCAAACGTTCTCATACCACTCTGAAATAATGTCATTGTTGATATGAAAGGTCATGTTATTTAGCACATTTAGACCTTTTTCTGAGTTGTCTACAATGCAATCCTCTACAGTACACAACTGTCTACATGACACAAACAAGCACAACACAAATAGATAATAATTATTTCATTTTGCCCCTCCTTCTATGATTTTACTTAGAACATTCTACTGCACCCATAAAATTATGTTAAAAATCTTGCCGAATATTTGTGACATGGTGAGAATTCAACATTTTGATCAAATCATTATGTTTGTACTCCTGGAAGGGTTAAAGTTATACTATGTAAAATATACATGGGTTCTGAATGTTTGTAAACACAATGTTATGAGGAGGGGCAAGACACTGGCAGGCAACCACATGCGCAATTTTTATGACTGACAGCGGTTTGCAACAACCAGAGGTTGAGTTGTGCGCAGATAGCTTCACGCAGTCAGGTTATAAACAAAATTTAGAACCCATGTATACTTCCATTTATCGGTGAGTTGGTGCACTGTCAGCAGTGACCACAACCTTTCAGCCGTCCGTCTCCTCATCATCCTCTGGTAGCCGAAAGCGAACACACTCTGAGACGACTGGAGGATAGATATCTGCTGACTGGTGGCGGGCTATGCACTAGTAACACAGAAGACTGGGACCAAAATCTTTTTCATCGTCGTGTTTGTTGGAGACACTTCTTCACAGGTGATGTTGAAAATGTTTGGAAGGTTGCCTTAGTTTGTAACTTTACAAAATGTGTACGCTAGCCTGCTTGCTAACCTCAGATTATTTGACATCGCCAATGCTAGTTAGCATTTTTCAGACAGCAAGACAACAGAGCAGCAAGCGACTGCAGAAACAGAGTGATTTGTTAGCAAATACAAAGTAGATATCTTGATTTTTGTCACATTATTTATATCTTAGAAACATTAAGAAAGGAAGTAGAGTTTCATACTGATATTGATACTGCAGTTATTGAATGGTTACCTGTGAGTGTAGCTGCTAGATGGAATTCTAGGTTAGTTCTACATGAGAATGATCGGCTGTGCAGATTCTAATAACATAAAACAGATGACCACAGAAAATTAGTGATTTGTTTGCAAATACAATGTGGATTGTTTGATTATTGCCAAATGTGTATTTGTGGAAAATGTGAAGTATTTCTTGTGCACATGTTGGAAACGGCTGTGAACAGTCTACTACTGAAGGTATTGTATGGGTACGTACGTGTAGAACTAGGCTACACAATACGTCAACCACGTATAGCTAGGATGTATGGAAATGGCAAAATGTGTAAGTCAGTGTAAGATTGCTTTCTTTATGTGATAGAATCAAATCCTTTTTCGACTAACCAAAAATTACTTTTACTGAGATGGCAAGCTTACTCTGAGCATGAATTGTCTTTATGCTTATTATTATTATTATTAGGCAGAAAATGCCCTGATGGTCCTGCCGTGGCCTAATCATCACCACAATGTGTGCATTCCAATATCAGACCTTGCATCCTCCACTTGTGCTTGTGGCCTCCCCCTAGCCTCCTGGCCCCTCCTCCGTGCAGAAAACAATGAAGTTTTCCCCGCTGTCAGCCTAGCCAAAACAGTTTTTGGGGGACTATTCTGCATTCACCATCCAGTTTGCAAATGAGAAAATTACTTTACAATTGAGCCCTTGCAAGAAATTGAAATATAATGCTGTTGTCAGTGATGTCATCATGACGTATTACTTCCTGGTACGAGGCCACAAGCACAAGTAGAGGACATAAGGTCGCATATTGGAATGCACCCACTCACACCTCACCCTCTTTGTTGCATCCTTGAACCTGTAGTGTGTATTGGGCGTCTGGGAGTCTGTTTGGTATCTACCTCTTGAGCTCTCCACAGCATTATTTATTCATCTATATTTCTCTATACTCTCACTCTTCTTCCCTTGACTGTTACCATTGTATTTTATGGCTTCTAAGCACTGAAATTTCATATCATTTCACAGTCTCTACAATCAACAGAAAATATTCATCAGCAACGCATGCAGCTCAACGTACCCAAACACAACAGTGATTAACAAGTACCACAATCAATAGCTTCTGGAACCTAAACAAGTACCACAATCAATAGCTTCTGGAACCTAAACAAGTATCACAATCAATAGCTTCTGGAACCTAAAATCCATCATTGTCATTGGCTTCTTTAGGGTCAAGTCACAATTTATGTACAGCTGGAGCCTCAACAATAGACAATTATCCATGAAATTACCCATGTTGTTAAAATATATGTCACGCCATAGGACAAAGTTTCATTAATTCATACAGTTCCAGAAAAACAGGGAAAAAAATAAAGCTTTGCCACTTGCTAAAAGAGTCTGTGACGGCAAAATTACCACGTCACGTCAACTACCCAAATACATTTTGGCTACACTCCAGTTCACATTGTTACATCCTCAAAGATGTATGGAAATATTCTCTTGCTTCGCTAGTGATATGGGAAAATGTACCTTTTCCAAGTGATACAGGAAAACATGGCATAACTAAGCAAGATCACAATAAGGTGTTCACAGTACCCAGTGTTGCCAGATTGCAATTGGGCTGCTTGGGATGGCCGTCTGAGGGTAACAAGTGGAAAAATTGGCCATTTGGGTTTTTTTTTCTGCAGTTTAATGACCATGGAAATCAATGCAATTTGTTGAAATTGGGCAGAATTTAGCACATTTTTGACGTTTTTTAAGAACCATTTGGGCGGAATTTGATCAGACACATCTGGCAACACTGACATGACCTATAATGCAATAAGGGCCTACCTGTAGTTGTGGTATCATAAAGTGCATGCGCTTTCACACCACCCAAAATTACCTTCATTTATAAACTGATTCAATATGGGTTTTCCTTCACAATTTCTTTTTCCAACATTAATGGCCTGGGCAGTACGTATGGGAGCAAGTATTGTAAGGGGAACTCGCACCCCTGGATGCTGATGCAATAGTGTACTTTTATTGCATGTTGAGAAAATAAAGGGAACTGAGGATGGTCTGTCAGGGACCGAAATTACTTAATGCACTCTGAGGGACCTCCGTCAAGGAAGCTTTTTGATAGAACATTTGATTATGTTGCATCCTATCTTTACTTTAAAGGCCAACTTCTGATAAAAAAAAATGTTTTAATCACTCCTTTTGAAAATCGGAAGGTCACCCCAAGATAAACTCACATGCAAGGCTCTCA
The DNA here is from genome assembly GCF_034702125.1 of Engraulis encrasicolus. Classification (NCBI taxonomy): domain Eukaryota; kingdom Metazoa; phylum Chordata; class Actinopteri; order Clupeiformes; family Engraulidae; genus Engraulis; species Engraulis encrasicolus. The sequence continues at coordinate 10,588,152 of NC_085857.1, read as the reverse complement.
TAGTGTTGCATCACCTTGCCTGACTGTGTTTCCCGGTGTTTCCCAATTGGCATAAATAATGCAGAGAAACGATCTGTGTTGCGTCACACCGAAAGAAGGTGTTGCCCACAAAGGTTTTTGTCAACCCATTTTTCTAAAAACATGTTAAGTAATTTTGCCTGCTTGTTTTCAAAACAAGCAACACCTGGTGGCCCGAAACCTAGCTTGGCTATCAGCTGGTTACTACTCTCAGATACACTCAGAGCACAAAGCCTCATACATACAGCCGTCCCACTCTGGTGGCTCCTTGCCTGCAGTTCGCCTAGGGGTCGCTGTCGAAAGAGCACAGCCCTGAATGGAGCCTGCACACCTCCGTTGGCACCCCTATAGTGCAGTACCACCCAGGGAAGTGCAGACTCTAACCTTAGAACATCTCTCTGCAGAGCAGGAGGAGTGAGCCAGTTGGAGACCAATAACAATGCGGAACACAGCAATATTAATGAAATGACGTTGAGAGGACATCTTGTTATGTCTTTCTGTCTTCTTTTTGTGGAATTAGAAATTGTAATGTCAAAAGTTGCCCGCAATTCAATTTGCGGTCACTAGGGGTGTCTAGATTTCATTTCTAGCAATGGTGAAGAATCTTAGAAAAGGTCCTGGTTCCGGTTTGTGATCCGGATTACTACCTGAATGTAATCACTTCGTTGGGTCATTTCCGTCCACTCCAAAAAGTTTCAACCAAATCCGATCACAAGCTTTTGAGTTATCCTGCTGACGAAACAAACAGACAAACTAACAAACAGACAGACAAACCAATGCGACCAAAAACATAACCTCCTTGGCAGAGGTAAAATGGTCTGACTGGGCCCGAAATGTTTGCATTGTTGTGTTTTATTTATTTTCTAGAGTTCAGCACAAAATGAGTTGCGCTCTCTTGACACGCGTCCTTTTAGCTCTGGTGCGATGGTCAAGTAGACATAAACTGTTTGCAGGGGTGACTCGCACACAGAATGACCACTCAAACAGAGCGTTTTTTCAGAGTGTTTTTTTACTTGGTGGAGCCCAGAAGGGTGAAAAAAAAGAAAATAAAAGGTGCAATTTATTTTCTAAACATGCCACAAAAAGTATTGGTGTGCGAGTTCCAGGTATGCGAGTTCCCCTTACTTGCTCCTGTAGTTCACCTATTGGAACCTACGCACCCACCAGGCATCAAGAGGAAAGCCACGATACCTCTATTTGAAAGAACAGTTAGTGAGCAGTATGCATCAATAAATGTCCTGTAAATTTCTGCAGGCAGAACTGCAGGAGATGATCCTGGAGGATTTCTGAAGATTTACCGCTCGGCTCATCCAACGGCAACCAGGTATGGTCTTTGATGCCCTTCTATGGTGACGGAACAAACATGGTGTCCACCCTCCAGCAAGAACACCTGGGTTACCTTTGCATATCTCTGGCAACTGCCGATACATGCCAACAGGGGGAGGAAGTGCTGCAGTCTGGAGCATATGCATTTCACCAGCTCACTTTTTACATTTAAAAAATACATATTACTTGTAAATAGATAAAGACCTAACACATTCAAGTATTTTAGGCACAGTTTTTTTTTAATTGTCATACTTTTATCGTTAATAGTTTTAAAGTATTTTGTACATGTTTCAAGATGTCTTGAGTCCAATTTCTTTCTGATTTAGTAATATAAATAAATAAAAATGAAAATACCGCCAGTGCTGTTTGTATTTATCAAGAACAGAAAGATTCTCACAACAACAAATTAACAGTAACATTTCAAAAATGTGCATATTTCCCCTACAGCCCAATGACCATAGTTATTGACGTGAGGATGTAGGTGGTCATGAGGTACAGTTATCATAGCTCATCAGCAGTTGCTTGCAACCCCGAACCTGTAGAATGAAAGCACAAATACAGCTGTACGCACATAATGTTATGGTCAACAATGACATGTGTGCACGTAGTGTTCTGATAGAGTATGACAAGCAAAGTTGCACATGTGAAATTAAGCAACTGTCTCACATACGGTACCGAAATCTCTGCTGACTTGAGTCCGCATAAGCTGATGTTGTTGGTGAAGGAACATGGGGTCCATCTGTGCCAGACCAAATTGTGATTTCACCATTACAAAAATAGATGTTTTTTCACAAGATTTTTTGGGGGGTCTTTAATGACTTAATTGATGTCAGGACAGTTTGAGAGGTGGACAGGAAGTGAATGGGGAAAGAAATGGGGAGGGGTCTGTAAATGACCCGGGCCGGGAATCGAATCCGGGTCGGCTGCATAGCAGACGAGTGCCCTACCGGTTGTCCACTGCAGGGGCCATGTTTACCATTTCCAACTACTGTTTGTACTACATGGCTTAAGTAAGCACCATTTGTCATTTTCTATCAAATTCAATTTTTTAAAGTCAATTTTCTGTCAAGTTCTACCTCGTCTGCTTCTTCTCCGGGCGCCACCACGTTGAATAAATCAACAAACACGCGCACGCCGCTGGAGGGGGAGGGGAGGGGGAGCCAGTGCCTTTGTGGGGAACAAATACAAGGAGGCAGCGGTGGTCGGATACCTCCACAGCACTGGAGGAAAATCAGAGTGGTGAAATCCTGTGCATTTACAGCATTAACTCAAGATATGTCAAAATCTTTCTTGATTTCATAAAACATCTCAATAAATCGTAAAACTCAAGTAATCTCCCTGCCCTAGATCATGTCGTGCCTTTTCATGGCTTGGAAGGTGCACGAATGTGAACTAGCGTTTATATTTTCGTCATATATTTCATAAACCCCTTTTCATTCAAGTAAAAGGGCACGCAAACTAACTCCGAAGTTAAGTTAGCATCCCATTTGGGCTTTGCTTGTTGTAGAGTATTTAGCAATGACGACCAAAACCCTTTCCATTTGCAGAGCTTATGTTGGGCTTGAACGCTGCGTTAGCGTTATATCAGCTCAACATTCAGATAAGTTCAGTTCATTGGCTTACATGTATTTCACAGGGCTGGCTTGTAGGTTCTACACGACCGCAAACGGCAGTGGCATTTAGCTGTAAAGCTAGAACTACACTGTGGTCTATGGGCAGGGAGCAGAAACGGCATACTACGACAACAAAACCGGTTCGACTCAGATTTCATAATTACTTGTCGGGAAGAAAGGAATATCGATAGAACAATCCAGAAAATGCTGAATCTGATATTTGCGCTCTGGACGAGTGTGGACCTGGCTTCCGCTTTCCTCATTGAAATGTTGCAACGGAAACCGCAAAACTGCTGTCGTGTAGGGGTGTAAATCACAGCCTTCATGACGATACGATACGGTATCGATTTCTTAAATCAGGAATTCGATTTTTTTTTTTCGATACTTAAGAATTCCCCACGATACGAATTCAATTCGGTTCGATTCGATTTTTTCCAATTACTTTTCCACTACTATTGTGTTGTGCCAGCGATTCGATTCTTTTCGATTCTTAAGAATGCCCCACGATACGATGCGATTCGATTAAATCGCCGGCCGATACTTCCGATACATCGATACATTTCGATTTTATTTACATACCTACTGTCATGTACTTCTAGAAACCCTGTAGTTTAAAAATGGCGGAGCGACATGGAGAAATGTTTTGGGGTGATACACGGTCATGTACGTATGCATGCCGGATATAGATAATTTTACTGTGATATTTGATGATGTAGATAGTTAATGATGAATGAGAATACTTATGAACGATAAGACTCAAATTTGTTAATAGACAACTTTTAATATTACATATAATGGCTTTAAATAAATTTCGTGCACTCTGTGTTTTCCAGGTCCGAGTCCATCGGATTCCCCCAACAGACCCCGAATAGACTACGTTCCGCCCACAGAGGACGTGTATAACCCCTTGGGAGAGACTTACATCTGCCACTTCTGTGGCGACCGCTTCACCAAGAGATACTACATGAAGCTGCACCGCCTCATCCACGACAGCACCACCACGCTGGCACGCTGCCTCTCAGAACCCATGAAGAACGCCAAGACCGTCCTGCCGTTCCAATGCGAGATATGTGACAGGAGGCTGAAAGACGAAGATGCCCACCTCGCTCACCAAAGACTTCACACCGAGGACATTCCCCAATACGAGCTGAACGAGAAAGGGCGAAAAACCTACAAATGCAAGGAATGCGATGCTGTGTGCGTGGGCGCCAGAAGCTTTTGCGACCATCGGGAAAGGCACAGAGGTGAAAAATCTCACGTTTGCCGTTGGTGCGGTAAGGCCTACTTCTACCGCGTCGGCATCCTCTGGCACCAAAAATGGGCCTGCAAGAAAAGACCTGGGCAGAACGTGGTGGAAAGTCAACGAGAGCGAAACCACTTGTGCACAGAATGCGGAAAGACCTTCTACTCACAAAATATCTTGATGAAACACTTGGCGACTCACTCGGAGGAGAGGCCTTTTAAGTGTTCAAAATGTGTCAAAAGTTTCAAGACCAAAGCGATTCTCTGGTCACACATGATGACGCACGACGCAGCAAAATTTCTCTGCGATACCTGCGGCAAGACGTTCCGATCAAAGGGTCGATTGAAATACCACACAAAGTCCCACACGGGTGAAAAGCCACACCAGTGTGATCAGTGCCCCATGCGCTTCCTCCACCTCCACAACCTGAAGAGACATTACTTCGTGCATACCAGAGAATCCAAGCATGTTTGCCCCATATGCGACAGAAAATTTGCCACTGTACATAATCTGAAGAACCACAACAGGGTTCATACAAAGGAGAAGCCTTACTATTGTCATATTTGTGATAAACATTTCGGTTACATTGAGTCTTTGACCATTCACAATAGGAAAAAGCATTCCTATATGAGCTTGTGACTTGTGACTTGGACTCGAGTCAGAGTTGAGTCACAAAAATGACTTGGCAATATTAGAAATTACTTGTGACTTGACGCCGATTTTTACACTATTGACTCGAGACTTGACTTGGACTGGACAGTTATGATGGGCAATGGAATGTCAAGTCTTAATATATTCAATGTTTTGCATTTGGATGTGAAAATATTACATGGAAGAATGAAAATGACATGATTTGCCCATAAGCAGTATCAGTAGGCCAACTTTTTTGTTGTTAACTCTACTGGTGAAGGGGGTAAAAAACGAGACTTGGCTTGGTTTTGGTACAACTTGGACTAGGTCAAATGTGTCTTAACTCTCAAACTTAATTGAAAGGATTTGAGACTTACTTGTGACTTGCAAATGAGTGACTTGATCCCATATTTGCTGTATTTCCAAGCATTATTCATTAAGGTGCATATCATTTTCTTCACAGTGTTTTCAGTACTCAGATTTATTGAATCAGAATTATTAGCATAGCTTAGCATAATCACTGGAAGTAGTTAGTGGGTTGATGCTAATGCTGCCCATTTACTTCCAGTGATTATGCTAAGCTATGCTAATAATTCTGATCCAATAAATCTGAGCACTGAAAACACTGAGAAGAAAATTACAGTGCCCTCCATAATTATTGGCACCCCTGGTTGAGATGTGTTTTTTAGCTTCCAATTATTTTATTTTTTTTCTAAATAATATGTGACCTTAATGGAAAAAAGAGAAAAATCCAACCTTCAATACAAGTGCATTTATTCAGTGGGGAAAAAATCCCACATAAAGAAATAATTATTTGACATCAAATAATGTGTGTCACAATTATTAGCACCCCTGGTGTTAATATTTTGTACAACCCCCTTTTGCCAACAAAACAGCACCTAATCTTCTCCTATAATGTTTCACAAGATGGGAAAAGACAGAAAGAGGGATCTTCAGCCATTCCTCTTTGCAGAATCTCTCTAAATCATCCAGAGACCTGGGTCCTCTCCTCTGTACTCTCCTCTACAGCTCACCCCACAGGTTCTCAATGGGGTTGAGGTCAGGGGACTGAGATGGCCATGGTAGGAGCTTGATTTTGTGTCTGGTGAACCATTTCTGTGTAGATTTGGCCATATGTTTAGGGTCATTGTCTTGCTGAAAGACCCAGTGACGACCCAGCTTCAGCTTTCGGGCAGAGGGCAACAGATTTTGATTTAAAATGTCCTGGTATTTCAAAGCATGCATGATGCCATGCACCCTGACAAGGTTCCCAGGGCCTTTGGAAGCGAAACAGCCCCACAGCATCACTGACCCACCCCCATACTTCACAGTGGGTATGAGGTGCTTTTCAGCATGCGCATCTTTCGTGGTACGCCAGACCCACTTAGAGTGTTTGTTGCCAAAAAGCTCAATCTTGGTCTCATCTGACCAAAGCACACGGTCCCAGTTGAAGCCCCAATACCGCTTGGCGAACTCCAGACGCTTGCGTTTATGATTGTGAGTGAGGAAAGGTTTTCTCCGTGCATGCCTCCCAAACAGCTTGTTGGCGTGTAGACAGCGCCTGATGGTTGATTTGGAGACTTTGTGACCCCAGGATGCTACCATTTGTTGTAATTCTGTAACAGTGAGCTTTGGAGATCTTTTGATTTCTCTTACCATCCTCCTCACTGTGCGTGGTGGCAAAATAAACTTGGGTCCTCGTCCAGGCTTGTTTACCACTGTTCCAGTTGTTTTGAACTTCTTAATTATTCCTCTCACAGTGAATATGGGCAGCTGCAGTTGAGTGGCAATCTTCTTGTAGCCTCTGCCTGACCTGTGAAGGTCGACGCACATCTGCCTCACTTGTATGCTGTGTTCCTTTGTCTTTCCCATGTTTAAGAGTGGATAAGAGAAATGGCCTCGGTGTCACGTCATATTTATACCCCAGGGAAGCAGGAAGTGATGAATTACTAATTAAATGTTCCTACATACTCTGGTAAACTTTGTAAACTACTGTAGAAATGACAGAAATGCTTCAATTATATTTATTTCCTGGGAATTGTTAAGGGTGCCAATAATTGTGGAACAGGTGATTTAATGAAAAATAATTATTTTTTAGTCAGGGATTTTTTTATTTTCTTACAATTCATTTGAGTTGAAGGCTACATTTTCCTACAATTTTCAGTGTGACAGTATTCTTCTGCAATAAACACTGAATTTATTTTAAGGCTTTTAACACATCTCAACCAGGGGTGCCAATAATTACGGAGGGCACTGTATATGCACATTCTTGAATAATGCTTGGAAATATGGCAAATATGTGAAAATCAAAAGGGTGGACTGTTCCATGACCATGGCTTCCTCCGTTCTGCCCATCGAGTAGACGGGAGGATGTTCCCCAATAGGCAGAGAAGGGGGAAATCGTACTGTTTTAAGGAATAGGGATACCAAAAGCATTGCTTACAAAATGACCGTAAAAACTGCCTTGACAAAATGTCATTGACATTGTCAGGGTCTTTCAATAGGAGAATCTGACCTCATTTTTTTTTACTTTTCACGTTCCATCATAAATTGGATGGCAAGAAGGATAACATTTTACATGGCTCGATTCTTTTTGGACATGTGCAGGAAAATTTAGCAGTTCACCATTGTTGTGATCTCTTTGATCTAACAGCGTGCTTTTATCACATCTGTGGAACACATCGGATCATCTTAGCAATCAAGCTAACCAAATAGCTAATTTCCTAGAGCTTGCAGCCTATCTCACTGTGGTGTGCCGTCACGTCAGTACAGGCATGGCCTACACAGGAAAACGAAAATCAGCCGCAATGGCAATGATTTGGGAATGTTTGGAGCTTGCTACAGCTATTGACTTGTGGAGGCTTGCAGGCTAATTGAATGACATGGATCACGATTATGCTGTGTATTTATTAGTGAAAAATTTGCTTCCTGAAATAAAGCAGTTGTTTGTTTCTGTTGATGCGATGTCTCATTGTCTGGACATGATGAATGAATACATTAACAGAAACATCAACTGCACTTGGCACATTTCACAACTAGCCAAATCTTCAATTAGTGCAATAAATTCAGGCCATAACATCCCACAACCAAGTGTATAGCCATATGCGATATTTCTGGCAAAATGTTTGGGTATCAAAATAGTGGTTGTGTTGCTAAGATGGGAGGTTTCATGCAGGGGATTTCACCCTCTAACTGTCTCTCTCTTGCCACCCCATTTGCTGTGCATGCGCACAAGAGTGTAAGCAAAGATTAGCCTATAAGACTAATGGAGGCCTTGAAAAAAAATGTATATTACCTTTTTACAGAAGAAGAACTTGTAATTAAGTATACACTCACCTGGCACTTAATTAGGTACACCTGTTTAGTGCTGGGTTGTACTCCCAGCAACCTGTGCAAATTGTCTTCATTTTCCTGTTTTTAGTTGACCTATAAGAATCTTTATTTTTATTTCAGGAGTGGCACCTAATGTGGTCTTCTGTCGCTGTAGCCCATCTGCCTCAAGTTTTGATGTGCTGTGCGTTAGGAGATTCTCTTGTGCATGTAACGATTGGTTATTTGACTTAATGTTGTTTTTGCATCAGACAGAACTGTCTCTCAGTGTATATATTTTTTTCCTTTTTTTTTTGGATAGTCTGTAAACCCTACAGATGGTTTCTGAAATATTTTTTTTAAGATGTTATTAAATGTAGACTTAAAAATGTAACACCCCATGTGTCTCTGAATTTCTTTAAACTCATGGAGTGACTCTATATGCCACTGCTACCATTTCTGCATCACAGAATTACCACTAATAATCATTTGTCTTTATTCTATGGTTAAAGGGCAATTCCGGCCAGTTTGGATTCATATCCCATCTTGGGTGGACCCAGGGAAAAGGATGAAAGGGGAAACCGCGAGAAATTTTGATGCGTGCTGCGCAAAGTTGTTCAATTGCGCTGTTTTCGGTTAAACCCTGGCCCGTCGGACACGTATTTGACCTGTTTTAAAGCTCCTAGCGTGCATTAAAACTAGGGGTGGGCATAGATTAATATTTTTAATCTAGATTAATCTCACTGTAATTCTGAAATTAATCTAGATTAATCTAGATTAATCTATATCAAAATGGCTCATTCAGAATAGGCACGCTAGCGAAATAATGACGAAAAAAAACCTAGGGGGTTTCTTAAGATGGCGCATTAGACCAGAGCTCATCTCTTTTTTCCAAAATACATCTCATCAAAAAAATGGTTGATTATTTGGTGATGAAAAATTTTTTTTTTGAATATGTTAGGAAGCATTTACAGTCATAATATATTGACATTTCAAAATGAACAGTGCTATAAATTCTAGAGGCAAATACAGACACATCTATCAAACATTTAGACCATTTAAACAAAATGACCTAAACAATTCAGCATTTCTAATGGGCAGAGAGAGAGAGAGAGAGAGAGAGAGAGAGAGAGAGAGAGAGAGAGAGAGAGAGAGAGAGAGTGTGAATCTGCCACTGACTGTTAAAAAGAGCAGCGGCTCCTTTTAGAGGGAGGAGCTGCCAGGTACAGCAAAGTCAGAGCCAGGCTACTAGATTTCTAAAGCTAGTTCTAGACCCTATAAAGCACTGGCCCACATCGATTTGACCTAAACCCTTAACCGGACAGTTGTTCTCTGCGTTAGAATGCCAGCGGAGTTACAACTCCAAATGAATTCAGTTTGCAAAAAAAAAGTCAAGCGCGACGACCGCGAGTTTGGCTATATCAAGCGCAACAAACGCGAGGTGTATTACCGTCTGACATGAGTCGCAAATGCGCGATCATAACACAAGCATTCAGCGAGAGTAGATATTCGCATTTTCAGTTTGACAATCTTCAAAATGTATATCACACGGAATGTTTTGCAATTATGGCACAGGCAAGATTTCTGGAACAGGACTGTTGTTTGTGTTCCATGCAATGCGTGAGGAAATGTAGGCTATTTCGGGCTGGTACACAATAATGTCTGCTTCACCTCAAACAATAACGTAGTCTACCACTTATGAAAAAGCACTAAAACAACACCTACCACGGCAGAGAGATTAATGTTTACAGCATGCAAACACTGTTTATTCATATTTAGTAGGTCTGCTCTGCTGAGCAACAGGTGGAGAGGCGAAGTGACTGTAGGGCAGTCTGAAAGCGTCTGTCAATCGAACGCTATGGTGAAGCGCATCCCCAAACCCCAAATCCATATTTTGAGAATAGATTAACGTGCGATATTTTCTTTGTCGCGCGACAAGAGTCTCACATTATCGCAGCACGTTAACGCCGATAACGGCCCACCACTAATTAAAACCCTTTTGAATGATTTGGCCGTGGTGTGTGGGTCCATACAAGTCGATCTAGTGGTTCACAGTTCCATTAGGTAGCACAGGTACGATACAACAGGAGTTTTCAAAAGTGGCGCACCTACCTCCCTCAGCTTCCGCCTTCCAACTACGTCCGCAAAATGGTTCGCCAAAGTGATACTTCATAGTAATCCATTTTATTTTTGTCCACCAAAGACGAGCCACAAGAAACAATTTCACACGTTTCCATGTCCTGTGTTGTTATTCTCTCGCAGATTCATTTCTCACTGACTGAACGCAGTTTAGTGACGTCACGGTGTCACATGACTCCTGGATGGAACGCACATTCGCTCATCCAGTTATTATACAGAAGCGAGAGAGAGAGGCGCTGTCGTAATATACTGTTTGATATTTTGAGATGGATCCTTTGTTGGGGTCTGGTGGTTCAATTGAAGAGTTTGGTGGCCATGGTTATCTTTTTCGAACCAGAATATTTGTTACAGATAAAGAATTATTGCCACATGTCGCATATCACAATAATATACCGATTAGAATATATAGCAGTCCTTGGTGATGAAATAAATAATTGCAATATAAATAGAAAATACTATACTCACTCATTAGACGGTTGACCATTAGGGCCACTTGGTCTAGGATGTTTTTTTTTTATTATTATTCTTGGTACATAAAAGAAGGCTTCCAAGACATCCTGGTACAGCATGTGGGGAAACCTCTCTGTCTGGGTGAAACACTCGGCGCTCTCTGACCCATCTCGACACCTTCAGCCAACCCCGAAACTGGATCCCCCCCCAAAAAAACAATACATGAGCCCGCCCCATAAACTGTAATCTGTGATATGCGACATGTGGCAATAATTCTTTATCTGTAACAAATATTCTGGTTCGAAAAAGATAACCATGGCCACCAAACTCTTCAATTGAACCACCAGACCCCAACGAAGGATCCATCTCAAAATATCAAACAGTATATTACGACAGCACCTCTCTCTCTCTCGCTTCTGTATAATAACTGGATAAGCGAATAGCGTTCCTTCCAGGAGTCATGTGACACCATGACGTCACTAAACTGCGTTCAGACAGTGAGAAAAGAATAACAACACAGGACATGGAAACGTGTGAATTTGTTTCTTGTGGCTCGTCTTTGGTGGACAAAAATAAAATGGATTACTATGAAGTATCACTTTGGCGAACCATTTTGCGGACATAGTTGGAAGACGGAAGCTGAGGGAGGTAGGTGCGCCACTTTTGAAAACTCCTGTTGTATCGTACCTGTGCTACCTAATGGAACTGTGAACCACTAGATCGACTTGTATGGACCCACACACCACGGCAAAGCGTTCAAAAGGGTTTTAATGCACGCTAGGAGCTTTAAAACAGGTCAAATACGTGCCCGACGGGCCAGGGTTTAACCGAAAACAGCGCAATTGAACAACTTTGCGCAGCACGCATGAACATTTCTCGCGGTTTCCCCTTTCATCCTTTTCCCTGGGTCCACCCAAGATGGGATATGAATCCAAACTGGCCGGAATTGCCCTTTAAGTCATTCTGGACTGGAACTCCAGTTCAGATGGAAGTTGGTGGATTTGATGCAACAAAAATCTCAGATGTCAGTGCTCAGAAACTGTAGTCAAGACCACTTTGCTGTTGTCCAAACAGGTCTAGTCTAGAGAGGTGTGTTCAAAATATCGATATCGGGATACATAATCACAGGACTCTACACAATATACTCATCATACCGGAGACGTCAATATCAATGTTTTGCCGCATGTAAGCCTACAGTTTTGTCGCATGTAAGGGCTTCCGCACACCGGCTCCGACAAAGTGCTGAGCACTGCTCAGCTAAAATTCGATTCCATTGTTTTCAATAGAACCTCTCACACTGGCGCCGATGTCCGTGGACATTGGCCGATGTCGGATAGCACTTAGAGACGAGTTCTATTTTGTCGGCGCTGCCCATTGGCTATCAATGCAATGTTCGTGTGAAATTTGGTTTGGGGGTCCGAACTATGTCGGAAGCAAAAGTGCGCCGCACTTTGTCGGAGCTGGTGTACGGAAGCCCTAAGCCTACAGTTTTGTCGCATGTAAGCCTACAGTGTTGTGAAGACTGTGTTTTATATACACAACAGTGTAATTGTTGCTCTACAGAAAAAGTAACATTTGGTCATGTATGTCTGTTTTCTTAAAAATGTAAAAAAAATAAAAAATAATAATAATAATAATAATACATGAATAACGATATAAATAAAACTACAAATAGTCTGGCACAAAGTGCAAACACATTTAGGTATTGACCCAGACCTATCAGGGTTCAGTCCAATTTGGGGAAACCACCAATTTCCAGCTGGAAGAAACGACTCAGGGTTCTATTCATGGGCCATGTAAGGTATTAGTAAGATTAGGGACATGTACAATGCATACATATTTTATAGCTTTGCGGAATTACTTGGTGCTTACAATATACCCAGGAATCACTTCTTCAAATAGTTGCAAATTAGTAGTTATACTTTGAAGAAATACAAACAACAGATAAGCAAACCTCCACTGTCCAGTCTTGAACAGGTTATACTAAATCATATACACTGTTGTGGTCAGGTTTCTGTTACGTATAACTTAGTGAATCAAATGACAAGAGAATAAAGTGGTCCAGTGACCTGGACACAGACATTTCTGAGGACGAATGGAAAATGGTGCGTCACAAAGCACAGACTCAAACTAGTACAAATACCAGTTGTAAACGTATACGGCATTAATGGATTATGCGCACATAACTCCTTCCCTTCTGCACCACTTCAACAATAACCCTGACCTCTGCATTAAAGGTGGGGTTGCAGGTATGACATCACGTTGGGGGAACTCCCCCAGGATTCTAAGGTTCTACATAGACTCCTATGAGCCTGCGGAACCCCCAACGTGATGTCATAATCGTACATTTTCTTAAAATGGTTAACCTGCAACCCGACCTTTAAGTGTGGTCTGTAGGAGAGCAATTGTCACTGGCTGTGGACCTGCCCTAAAGTCAGGGAATTTTGGGAGAAGGCCATAGAAGAAGTTGTTCAGTCTTTGACTTGTTCCAACAGACTTAAGGTTGTCCAATGCAGATTAAAAAAATATAATGTGCTCATTACAAGCTAAACACTGTATTGCCGCCTCATTGAAAGCTATGGAGGCACCTTCTGTCAATATTTGGTTACCTCCGCCAAGGACTATGTGGTTGCATTTGTTGCGTGTTTATTTGTTCATCGCTGGGTGCCCAGCCTGCACCTAGGGGGCGCCAAATATTTCATTATTTACTAGACATGGCCAACAGGCACCAGTACACGACTTCCTCGTCACAGGACTTGCAGTTAGCAAGTTGACCAGAGACAATTTAAATACCACAATAGCAGAAAGGAACGGTCTTACCTACCTTTTGTCCAAGTCAACTCAATATTAGCTGGTGCTCTGCCCTGCTCCTTGATTTTCACTTTCTCCTCATAATGAAGACTGGAAATGACTTCACCAGAATTTAATCTACAGTGCTTGGCATCTTTCTAGCAAGCTGCCCCCCTCACAGTACCTCAAGATTTGGAATTGGGAGATTTAAAAAGGTAATGAACATGCTACACTATTAAGACTTAACAAGCAACACAATATTTACAAGAATAACTGAAATATACCGCAATGACTAGCTTCTTCACTTGTTGACACGACTTCTCAGATCATCACAAATCCGCATGGGAACAACTGACACGAAAGTCTCTTTCACGGCTCACCCAATCACAAATCGGCGCTTAAGCCTCATGTCCTGTTCCTTCTCACTCCCTTCTGCCTTCATTCCCACTGAGGCTCGGTCCTCCGGAAGCAAGAAATATCTCAGCAATGAGCAATAAGTGTTTAACATTTTGCCATTGAATAAGTGTATATTAACACCCGCTTTTACGACTTTATTTGACAGGACAGTTTGAGAGGTGGACAGGAATCGAATGGGAAGGGAGATGGGGAGGGGTTTTCAAATGACCGGCAATCGAACCCGGGTCGGCCACATGGCAGATGAGTGCCCTAATGGTTGGTCACGGCAGGGCCCAAACTGTGGAATATTATTACTGATTGATTTCATCTCGAAGTTGAGCACATGCATATCTATGGAGCTGGATCTGAAATAGCAATGTTATAAAGTCGGCTAAAGCACTACTCATTACAGCGTTGGTAAACAATGTTCTCCGCAATTTTGTACAGGAGACTGAGCCTCTGTTGTACTCATGTAGGAATCGATTTTGCCATGAGACATACAGTAGCATTGCACGTTTTAGTCACTGACTTTTTGCTTCACTCACAAAGATGTCACTTGATGTCACTCCATGCTGTCAATAGAATACCCTACAACTGTGGGCGGGGGCCCTAAGGCAATTGCCTGGTTTGCGACATGGTTGTGACGGGCCTGTTTCTTTGGATTCTTGTTAAATGGAATGGAATACGACGTTGATGCTGAAGGTGCTTCGATCGAGGGCGCTTTTTCAGCCAAGAGTGGGGTATGGGAGATGTCAATCCACATTCTAAAGCCTCGCTCACACGTCGCTCCTAGTTGCTCACTCAGCGAATTAAGTCAACAGAATGTCAATGTGTTCCAGCGAGACAAGTAGGCGAGTACTGTACAAGCAATGCGATATGGGTGGATCGCGATTTGAAAATATTTTAACTTTAAGCGAGGCAAGTAAGCAAATAACCAATTGGAATGCAGAGTTCAGTACTTCTCGCCTGTGTATTGGCAGTTAAAGCCGCGGCAACGTTTATCAAACGGCGAGTGAGCGAGCCAGAAGCTAGTAACTAGCAGCAATGTGTGTGAAAGTAGCTTAAGATTTTTTTGCATAACTGCTGTCATGTTAGCTGTATTTCATCACTATGAATATTTGTGACCTCATAATGAGAGGTCAACGTTTTGATAAAATTCCAATCATTATGTTTGAACTCCTCAGACGGTTAGATAACTTTCTTGCACTCTGTGTTTTCCAGGTCCAAGTCCACCGGCT
Organism: Engraulis encrasicolus; assembly: GCF_034702125.1. Taxonomy (NCBI): domain Eukaryota; kingdom Metazoa; phylum Chordata; class Actinopteri; order Clupeiformes; family Engraulidae; genus Engraulis; species Engraulis encrasicolus. Next base: position 10,573,000 of record NC_085857.1, on the reverse strand, counting down.
TCCCCCAACAGACTCCCGATAGACTACGTCCCGCCCACAGAAGACGTGGAGAACCCCTTGGGAGAGGCTTACATCTGCCACTTCTGTGGCGATCGCTTCACCAAGAAATACTACATGAAGCTGCACCGCCTCATCCACGACAGCACCGCCACGCTGGCACGCTGCCTCTCGGAACCCATGAAGCACGCTAAAACCATCTTGCCGTTCCAATGCGAGATATGCGACAGGAGGCTTAAAGACGAAGATGGCTACCGCATTCACCAAAGACTACACACCAAGGACATTCCCCAATTCAAGCGGAACACGAAAGGGCAAAAAACCTTCAAATGTAAGGAATGCGATGCTGTGTTGGTGGGCGTCAGAAGCTTTTGCAACCATCGGGAAAGGCACAGAGGTTATAAGTGTCACGTTTGTCGTTGGTGCGGTAAGGCCTACTTCTACCTCGACAGCCTCCGCTGGCATGAAAAATGGGACTGCAAGAACAGACCTCAGCAGAACGCGACGGACAATCAACAACGACGAAACCACAAGTGCACAGAATGCGGAAAGTCATTCACTGCAAATAATGTCTTGATAAGACACTTGGCAACACACTCAGAGGAGAGGCCTTTCAAGTGCTCAAAATGCAACAAATGTTTCAAGACCTGTACGATTCTCAGGTCACACATGGATACGCATGCCAAAGCACGGTACCTCTGCGATACCTGCGGCAAGACGTTCAGAACACCGTCTCGATTGAGATCCCACACACTGGCCCACACGGGTGAAAAGCCTCACCAGTGTGATCAGTGCCCCATGCGCTTCCGTTACCTCCACTGCCTGAAGAGACATTACTTCACGCATACCAGAGAGTCCAAGTATGTTTGCCCCATATGCGACAGAAAATTTGCCACTGCACGCAATCTGAACAACCACAAACGGGTTCACACGAAGGAGAAGCCTTACTATTGTAAATTTTGTGATAAACGTTTTGGTTATATGGAGTCTTTGACGGGTCACAATAAGAGAGTGCATTCCTAAGTGAGCTTGTGATATGTGTCTTGGACTCGAGTCAGAGTTGAGTCACAAATTGATGACATGAGACTTGACTTGGCAATACTAGAAATGACTTGTGACTTGGCGCGGATTTTTACACTTGACTCAAGACTTGACTTGGACTGGACAGTTACTACTTTGAATGGAATGGCAAGTCTAAATCTACTGCATTTTGTATGTGAAAACATTACATAAACTAGAATGGGCACTCGGTAGAGTGCAAACCTTCGCCTACGCCACTTATTTTTTTCTGGCCATCTTCAGAGTGTGGGGCATAACATTCTCCAAAATGTGGTGTTAGTTTCATTTAAATCGGACCGGAATATCGTAATATTACATTTTTGGCCCAGTCTTGACCTCTCATTCAATTCCGCATGCACACGTTGTTCTGGCATATAGTGCTTGGCAAAGAAAAACGTTTTTGACCTTTTCGTGACCTTGACCTTGACCTTCGACCCAATCAGTCCCAAAAAGTAATCGATTGTTCCTTGGGTCATGACCAATCATCCCAGTAAATTTCATAAAAATCGGCTGAATTTACGTTTTTGATCTTTTCGTGACCTTGACCTTGACCTTTGACCCAATCACTCCCAAAAAGTAATTATTGTTCCTTGGGTCATGACCAATCATCCCACTAAATTTCATAAAAATCGGCTCAATTAACATTTTTGACCTTTTTGTGACCTTGACTTTGACCTTTGACCCAATCACTCCCAAAAAGTAATCGATTGTTCCTTGGGTCATGACCAATCATCCCACTAAATTTCATAAAAATCGGCTCAATTTATGTTTTTGACCTTGACTTTGACCTTTGACCTTTGACCCAATCACTCCCAAAAACAAATCAATTGTTCCTTGGGTCATGACCAATCATCCCACTAAATTTCATAAAAATCGGCTCAGTTCTGTCTGAGTTATACGAAGTACAAACAAACATTTTGACCTTGACCTTTGACCTTTGCTCCAATCACTCCCAAAAACTAATCGATTGTTCCTTGGGTCATGACCAATCATCCCACTAAATTTCATAAAAATCGGCTCAGTTCTGTCTGAGTTATACGAAGTACAAACAAACAAACATATTAACAAACAAACAAATAAATAAATAAATAAATAAATACACAGCGGTCAAAACATAACCTTCGCCGACTTTGTCTCGGCGAAGGTAATAAATAAATAAATAAATACACACCGGTCAAAACATAACCTTCGCCGACTTTGTCTTGGCGAAGGTAAAAAGAAAATTACATGGTTTGCCCATAACCAGTACCAGTAGGCCTATTTTTTTGTTGAGAACTCGACTAGCACTGAAATTATGACCAAATGATTGTGTCTAGAATACATTATGACCTATTAAGGACTTGCTGTGTTTCCCACAAAATTTTGGAAACTATGGTGGTGGGGATGTTTGTGGGAGGGGTGTTATGGTGCAAATTCACATGGTGTTGGGGGACGGGGGTGGCAGGTGCAAATTTACACGTCTCAAATGAACAATAACAAAACAATGAGTACAGTATGCCATTGGCGCATGGAGAAGCTATAGGCCTACATTTTAGCCATTTATATTTTTAGAAATTACATAATATTTTACCTATGACATGTATAGTAGGCTACATTGTCATATGTGGGCTTTACCATGGGAAGTACCATGAATCATTTCATCATTTCACTCTTTCTTTATTTATTTCTGATTCGCATATAGCCTACGTGCGGACGTTGTTGCACGATGGTCTCATGGAAATCGATGGAGGCACCTTCTGTCAATGTTTGGTTCATGACCCTGTCCAACACTTCGGCCATTGAGAATGTTTTAATCCTATTTGTTTTTACCTTAACACCGATTCCTGTCCAGGGACTACAGATGAAAATTAGCCTTGTGGCTATAATCTGGCTCAATTGTATATTGTGCACTGTCCCTGCTAAATAAACGATAAATGAATAAATTGACTTATGCTAAAAGGGGGGAGCTACAGCGTTTCTATAAAGTAAGGGAACAATTTACAGACGTCTTGGAAAGAGTGCAAGATGTATAAACTGTATATTTCAACTTTCTTATTGCATTGTATTGTAAGAGGGTTTTTATCTTTCTTTTTTCATTTTTTTCTTTAATGTTGTTTTGTTTCTGTTTTATTGGTTGTTTTTTATCAAAAAAGTATGTTCCTTCTGTGTTACTAAGCATATGTATTTTTTGATCTATTTTGTTTGTAAAATGCAATAAATAAAATTCAAAAAAAAAAATGTAGGCCTAAAATGTTGTGATGGGTATTATTTATCAGGACGCACATGTCTTGTGTTGCGTATCGTATTGTGACCCCTGAATCGGGGTATTGTATCGCGAGGTGGTTGGCAATAGCCATCCACGTCTGAGTTCAACTACTATCGAGTCCAAGAGAAAGACTATCTTGAGACCAAGACCAGAATAGAGCACTTGACACTCGCACAAAGCCCTTATGTGCACACAATCCAGGGCATTTCTCAAAAGCTTAGTTATGGTAACTACTTTGTTGGTTGCAATGCAATTTCCCATGGGCAGCTAGCCAAGTTGCTAACTGCTAAAAACTACTCTTTCGATAAATGCACCCCAGGACTGTCTAGAAACCAGTGCTGGGAGTAACGGCGTTAGAGTATAACAGCGTTACTAATGGAGCCTCATTTTGAGTAACGGAATGCTTACTTAATTACTTCATCCATAACTGTAACGCCGTTACAGTTACTCGATAGGTAACATGACGCGTTATAATTTTATGAATTGCAGCGCCAGTGTGCACTGGCTGCTGACAAAATCAAGGACCAAATGGCAACGCCACATAAATCTGTACCAAGCCGGCTTTTAGTATGCTCACATTCACCCTTTGCATGCATGAGAACAAAATGGCTGAACGTGATTTGCTAAAAAAAAAAAAAAAAGTGTTGTGGGCGGAGTGTCGGCTATCTTGCTCCACGCACATAAACACAAGTCATTCGACACAGAGTTCACAGAGAGCGCATATCGACAATAGAAGAGACAACGGCTGTAAAGACGCGAGATTGCATGTTCCAAAGGTAAATACCGGAATCATTTCACGCTAGTTGCAGTCAAATGCAATACTGTTTATATCCAAAGTATACTGTGCCTTGGAAACAAAGTTATGTCCGTAAAGAGCAACTCTAATTTCACTAAGCACCTCTCAACATCGCATGGAGGCACGACCCGTGCAGCTAGTAGTTTCAGCTTTATCGAAGAGGGAGACAGAGGCAAGCCAAACCTGATTTCTCAGGGCATGAGTGAGCTCAACAAAATAATCGGCAGGTATGTGGTTGAAAACATGTTTCCCCTATCCACTGTGGGGTTGGAGTTGTTAAAGGGACACTGTGCAGGAAATGGTCAAAAAAGGTACTGCAACTATGCTGCTCATTGAAACTGGGCTGCCTATTGCCAAATTTGATCTTTACATGAAAGTTTACTAAGTAATAAACAAATATTTCCTAGTATGGTCCAAGTAAAGTCATTTTTGCAGCTACAAATTGCTATTTTTGGAAATGCGAAATGGCGGACCATGGAGAAGATCCCCTTTTCATGTATGAAAAGTGCAATTTTTCCAGTCATAATGAAAACTTAGAATTTGATGGTGGTGCTATGTATTCATGAAAAAGGTAACATTAGTGAATGGGCAGCATAATAAGATCAGACTGTTAAACTTTTAAAAAGATGCTATGTTTTTTGCGCTAACTCACCAGTTTAATTCTAACTCACCAGAAATAAAACCCCATTCGTTTCTGGTGAGTTATAATGTCCACACCACCAAAGCACTAAAACGTGGCATGGAAATCTACAGGGTATATTGAAGAGTGTAGTGTGAGTCACCAGATCAAACAAACAAAAATAGCTGACAGCAAAGCATCAAGGATATCTGGGCTTCCATAATTCCCATGCAATGCCACTGCAATTGACTTCAATGTTAAACGCATCATGGCAGTGATCAAGACAGACAGTCCTAACCAAGTATTGAACATTGACATGTTCTGTAGAAAGTACCAAACGTAAACTGATTTGATTTGACCCGAATTTCTTTTTTTCTGAAGAAACATGTTTTTTTTTATTACAATGTTCTATTAATGTGAATTCCTCAATTCGTGGGGTTTTTTTGTTGCTGGAAGGCCAAAATATGTTAAAATAACGAAATAAATAAATAAACAACTGGAATGCCAGTGCATCTATACAATCCATGGAAGTAAACATTATTGATTGAATTATGGAAATAAATAAACTTTTTCATTATTACTAATTATATGTCCAGGATCTGTAAGTGATTGGATTTGTTGTGTGTTTATTTGTTCATCGCTGGGTGCACAGCCTGCACCTAGGGGGCGCCAAATACTTCATTATTTACTAGACATGGCCAACAGGCACCACGGGTACATACACAGGACTTGCAGTTAGCCAATTGACCAGAGACACTTTAATACCAGGAGAGCAGAAAGGAACGGTCTTACCTACCTTTTTCACCAAGTCAACTCAATATTAGCTGGTGCTCTGCCCTGTTCCTTGATTTTCACTTTCTCCTCATGAGGAAGATCGTAAATTACTTTGCCAGAATTTAATCTACAATGCTAGGCATCTTTCTAGCAAGCTACCCCCCTCACAGTACCTCAAGATTTGGAATTGGGAGATTTAAAAAGGTAACGAACATGCTACGCTATTAGGACTTAATTAGCAACACACAATATTTGCAAGAATAACTGTAATACCACAATGAAAGGTTGTTGTTGATGTTGACACAACTTCTCAGATCATCACAAATCCGCATGGGAACAACGGACACGAAAGTCTCTTTCATGGTTCACCCAATCACAAATCGGCGCTGAAGCCTCATGTCCTGTTCCTTCTCACTCCCTTCTGCCTTCACTCCCACTGAGGCTCGGCCCTCTGGAAGCAAAAAATATCTCAGCAATGACCAATAAGTGTTAAACATTTTGCCATTGAAGAAGGGTATATCAGAGAGACTAGAGAGAGAGAGAGGTTCCATTGGCCTATTGTTTCCGGGTTCTAATATTGCAAGGGGGAGTGGGGAGAAATCCCCCTTTAGGCAGACCTAGGCAGACCTAAGGATTGTTCTATTCAATGCTAGGAGTATTATGACACGACCCTTTAGGCAGACCGGAACCTGGTCATGTTAGGTGCCCATAGCAACCTATTACATTGGCATATCTCTATATACTTAAAGAATCTCTGGGTATATTCACACATGCTTTGAATTCCAGTGAGACTTGACTTGCTGCCGTTGTCATGAGAGGGAATAAAACACTCAAGCACACATTGTGCAAACCACAGAATCTTATTACTGATAGATTTCATCTCTAAGTTTAGCACATGCATATCCATGGAACTGGATTCTGAGATGGCAATGTTATAAAGTCAACTAAAGCTTTACACAATGATTTTGTGTAATAATTTTGTACAGCAGACTGAGCCTCTGTTGTACTCATATAGGAATCGATTTTTCTGAGACATACAGTAGCATTGCACGTTTTAGTCACTGACCTTTGGGAGGTTTTGCTTCACTCACAAAGATGTCACTTGATGTCACTCCCTGCTGTCAATTGAATACCGTACAAGTGAATAATCACTCGTTACGAGGGAGGGCCCTTCCACTGGGGGCCCTAGGCAATTCCCTACTTTACATGGTTGTGATGGGCCTGTTTCTTTGGATGCAATGCGTCTTGTGAGGTGGAATGCAATACGATGTTGGTGCTGAAGGTGCTTCAATCAAGGGCGCTTTTTCGCCATTGGGCCAGGGCTCTACGCTTAGCTTTTTCATTAGGAGCACCTGTGCCACTGAATGAAAAAATGTAGGGGCACAGATACAAATTTAGGAGCACAGTGAGTTTTTGTGACGCAGCTTCATTATTAACACAGAGATACAGAGAACATACTCTTTCCACACACAAATACACATTCTAGAGGGGTAGGCCTACAATTAAAATCACTTCGGGCAACTTTTCCAAATTCCTCCCAGTAAAAGGACTAAACAAAATATTACACATTTATATCTATATTGACATTCATTTCTATACGCAGCTGGTGTTTCAATTCAGGCCTACACAGCAGGATCTGGCAGGGGTGCTGGGATGAAATTGGTCAGGGGGGCAGATTTTTTACAAGAGAGACCAGAGAGGCAATTGCACTCCTGTCCTGAAGTGAAAATAAAATGACTCGCATATGGGTATGCTATGAAGCCTATGAGGCTATGATTAGCCTACCCATGGGTTACACATTTTTTTAATTAAAAAAAAAAAAATTGCATTTGGTAGCACAGTAACATCAACTCAATATTCTGAACATTCCCCTTTAAAATATAACATTGTTCTATACTTGCATTTTAGAAATGAAACAAAAAAGAGTGGATGCCAACAAAATACATTTCCTCTAAATAACACTTTGGCAATATTGAAGGCTTGCACATCAAAAACGTGCCCTACACCCGAGACTGTCTGCTATTGTGTCCAACAAAATGCTGACTTCACATGATGTGACCTGATGAAGTTGAGCAAGTGAGCACACAGAGAGAGCCTGCTATGTGTCCCTTGCCAGCGTTTCAGGAGGAGTAACATAAACAGTACAAGCCACGTACTTACAAGATAAGTGTATGTACAAACCAAAGCTATTTCTTCTCACAAAGTTAACAGATTGAGAATGTGTTAGCATTTGTGTTAAGCAGAGAATTAGTAATTTTAGCGTCAAAGTTTCTCTCCAGCTCTTCTCCGTCAGTGGAGGTGCTCGATACTCCCGACCGACGTCTATCTTATTTCAAAACTCCCGTCCCCGACTGTTTGTCTGTCTGCCTCTGTCTCTCTGTGCGCGGCGCGCACGCTACCTTTTGCGCCTTCTCTCGTTCACACGTTCCTGCGTTTCTCTATGGGGTGTATTTATTTTCGGAGCAAAATACGATTGAAATGGTGGAAATATCAACTCGCACACGTGCGCCCTTTCTATTATTCCGTTCGCACAATCATTTGTTTTAGGGGCAAATGCGAGTAAAATGCTCGCACTGTAGAGCCCTGCATTGGGCCACACTTTCCTCATCTTGCTCAACTGCCGTCATATTATCTGTATTTCATCACTACTAATATTTGTGATATCCTGGTGAGAGCTCAACATTTTGATAAAATTCCAATCTTTGTTTGTACTCAGTGGGTTAAATAGCTTTCTTGTACTCTGTGTTTTCCAGGTCTGAGTCCACCAGATTCCCCCAACACACCCCCGATAGACTACGTCCCACCCACAGAGGACGTGGAGAACCCCTTGGGAGAGACTTACATCTGCCACTTCTGTGGCGATCGCTTCACCAAGAAATACTACATGAAGCTGCACCGCCTCATCCACGACAGCACCGCCACGCTGGAACGCTGTCTCTCGGAACCCATAATGTACGCCAAAACCGTCCTGCCGTTCCAATGCGAGATATGTGACAGGAGGCTGAGAGACGAAGATGCCCACCGTGCTCACCAAAGACTACACACAGAGGACATTCCTCAATACGAGCTGAACGAGAAAGGGCGGAAAACCTACAAATGCAAGGAATGCGATGTTGTGTGTGTGGGCGCCAGAAGCTTTTGCGACCATCGGGAAAGGCACAGAGGTGAAAAATCTCACGTTTGCCGTTGGTGCGGTAAGACCTACTTATACCATGTCGGCCTCGTCTGGCATCAAAAATGGGCCTGCAAGAAAAGACCTGAGCAGGACGTAGTGGACAATCAGCGAGGGCGAAACCACACGTGCGAAGCATGCGGAAGGTCATTCTACTCGCATAATATCTTGATGAAACACTTAGCGACTCACTCGGAGGAGAGGCCTTTCAAGTGCACGAAATGCAACAAAAGTTTCAAGACCAAAGCGATTCTCTGGTCACACTTGACTACGCACGACACTAAGCAGTTTCTCTGTGATACCTGCGGCAGGGGGTTCCGAAAAATGTGTCACCTGAGATACCACACAAAGACCCACACGGGTGAAAAGCCACACCAGTGTGATCAGTGCCCCAGACGCTTCCTTCACCTCCATACCCTGAAGAAACATTACTTTGTGCATACCAGAGAATCCAAGCATGTTTGTCCCATATGCGACAGAAAATTTGCCACTCTATATAATCTGAAGAACCACAACCGGGTTCACACGAAGGAGAAGCCTTACTATTGCAAGATTTGTGATAAACATTTCGGTTACATTGAGTCTTTGACAATTCACAATAGGAAAAAGCATTCCTATTTGAACTTGTGACTTGGACTCGAGTCAGAGTTGAGTCACAAATTGATGACTTGAATTGTGACTTGACTTGACTTGACTTGACATTACTTGGGGGAAATGAAAATTACAGTGCCATGCATATGTTTTTAACCCCCCTACTGATTTAAAAAAAAAAAATTTTTGCACAGTTGGCACACTTTACATTTTCAGATCACCAAACGTAAACATTAATAAGGATGTCCCAAGTAAACATAAAATTCAGTATTTCAGTGATTATTTCATTTGTTGAGAGAACAATGCCATAAAACCTGCATGAGCTTGTGTGAAAAAGTAATTCCCCTCTGAATATTATAATCGTATGTTGTACCACCCCCAGCAGGAGCAATTTTAATCCAGTGTTTTCAAGAACTGACAAGCAGTCTTGCACATCGCTGTGGATTAATTATTGCCAGCTCTTCATTGTATAATTGTTTTAAAATCAGCTAGAGTGGATGGATCCCATGCATGAACACAAATGGATGGCTGGACATTATTGTAAAGAGCCAAATTCATGCTTACTTCAATCATAGCTGGTCATCCATATCCTAAAGCAGCAACATGGTGTTCTTTTGTATCAAGTGCAGTGTTCATTTCACACCAGATGTTAACAGAAGGCTCTCATTTCAAAAATGTGATCTGGACATATTGTACTTGTCATGGATTCGATATGACCTACTACACATTGTCAATCAGGTTCTAATCAGGTATCTCTTGATTTAAAAGACCTGGTAGCAGTCAGACTTAAACAGCTGTGAAATATAACTCAGTTGTCCTAAATAATATGAGTACGGTAATCACAGATACCACCTCATTTAAGAAGGGGGCAATATCTTTTTCACACATGCTCATGCAGGTTTTCATGTAGGCATTCATTATTCTCTTAACAAATGACATAATCACTGAAACACTGCATTTTATACTTGCTTGGGTCATCCTTGTTTAATATTTACATTTGTTTGGACATCTGAAAATGTTAAGTGTGCCAAATGTGCAAAAAAAATCAGTAGGGGGGCAAAAACATACGCACAGCACTGTACATGATTTGCCCATAACCAGTACCAGTAGGCCTACTTGTTTAGTTGAGAACTTAACTGGCAAACAGGGACAGGCACAGCAGTGTGGAAAGGCCCTGAATTTATGACCAAAAGATTGTGGTGTGGGAATACATGATGACTTGTTAAGGACTTGTCTTGCGTGTCTTGACATGTAGCATGTCTTGGACTTGATTGGAAGGACTTGTGACTGACTTGCGAATGAGTGACTTGGTCCCATCGCATAAGACCATGGCTTGCTCCGTACTCCCCATCGACTAGACAGTTGGAGTTGGACAAGAAGAGGGGAAATCGTCCTTTTGTAAGGAGTAGCGAAACCAGAAGCATTGCATACAAAGTGACTGTAAAAACTGCCTTGACAAAATGTCAGTGACATTATCGGGGTCTTTCAAAAGGAGAATCTTTGTCTGGTTTCATTGTTTTAACTTTCCATCAGAAATTGGATGGCAAGAAGGAGTACATTTTACATGGCTCGATTGTTTTTGGACATGTCCAGGATGATTCAGCGATTCACTGTTATGTTGTCGGTTACACAGCCCTCTTGACATGCCTAACATCTCTTTGATCTAATAGCTCGCTTTAATGACATCTGAGGAATACATTGGATTGATCCATTTTTAAGTTAGCAATCAAGCTAACCAAATAGCTAGGTTCCTAGAGCTCAAAGCCTATCTCACTGGGTACATTCCCGTATCCATACTTCCGTCCTCCCATGCTCACTTGCCTGCTTGTGACGACCCCATGGTGACATCACTGATGACAGAAAACTCATTCAATATCTTGCAAAAGCACAATTCTAATGCCATTTTCTCATTTGCAAGCATCCCATGAACAAGTAATATGTATAACATTTCATGTGGTATTTCTGGCAAAGTTTTTCGATATCAAACTGGTGGTTGTGTTGCCAAGATGGGAGGTTTCATGCCAGGGATTTCACCCTCTAACTGAATTGGGAATGTAATCGCATCTCTTCTCTTGCCACTCAATTTGCTGTGCATGTGCACAAGTGTGTAAGCAAAGATTCTCCTATAAGACCAATGGAGGCCTTGTTAAAAACATGTTTTTTTTATATATATTACCTTTGTACAGAAGAAGAACTTGTAATTAAATATACACTCACTGGCCACTTAATTAGGTACACCTGTTAAGTGCTGGGTTGGGCCCCCAGGAACCTCTGCTAATTGTTCAGTTGACAGGAGTGGCACCTGATGTGGTCTTCTGTTGCTGTAGCCTATCTGCCTCAAGGTTTGATGTGCTGTGTGTTCAGAGATTCTCTTATACATGTAACGATTGGTTAAGCCCTTGTGATACCAACAGCCATTCCATGTTCCAAGTCATTTAAATAGCCTTTTTTTGCCATTGTGATAATCGGTTTGTACAGCATCAGATTATCTCGACCATGTCTACATGCCTAAATGCATTAAATTGCCGCCATGTGATTGGCTGGTCAGAAATGTCCGTCAATTAATAGTTGAAAAGGTGTGCCTAATAGCGTGACTGGTGAGTGTACGTACACATGTAAGGATATTCATAGTATAGATGTTGGTTTTACTTATTAAATGTAGACTTAAAAATGTAACACCCTATGTTTCTCTGTTTTTTTTTTTTTTTACTCATGCAGTGATTCCTTACTCTCCGTCACTTCTCCTGTTTCTGCATCATAGAATAAAGACAAATGGTTATCAGCGCTAATAATCATTTGTCTTCATTATGAGTTAGTCATTGTGGAACGGAACACTAGTTTACAGGGAAGTTGGTGGATTCGATGCAACAAAAATCTCCGATCTCCGTACCCAGAAACTGGTAATCAGGGCTGTGACCAAGACCACTTTGCTGTAGTCCAAATCAGGAATAGTCGAGAAGGTTGTGTTCATAATATCTATATCGGAATAAATCATCACAGGCTTCTTCACCATTCATGTATCGTGAAGCGTCAGTATTTAGGGCTGAACTGGCCATCTGGCTTAGCGGGCATTTCCCGGTGGGCCTTGCACCCTCGTGCCCCACGAGGGTGCGGGGGCCCGTTGGTGAGTCAGTTCTGCGGCGCTAATTATGACGGACGCCTTTTAGCTAAACGTGCCCAGGTTCTATGTCTCCCCCAGTCCAGCCCTCTCAGTATCGATAGTTTATGTACGCCTACAGTTTGTGAAGGCTGTGTTTTACATTCATTACCGTGTAATCGTTGCATTGCAGAAACAGTAACATACATGTCTGTTTTCTTAAAAATGTAAATAAAATAAGATAAATAAAAAATGTAGGCCTAAAATGTTGTCATGCGTATCACTGTATCAGGATGCACATGTATTGTGATGCGTATCGTGTTGTAAGTCTGAATTCAATTACTAATCCGAGACAAGTCCAAGAACATAGAAAAACGGTCTTGAGACCAAGACCAGAATAGAGTACTTGGCTCTGGTGGTAATTTTTGTTTTGTAATGAACCCATTGACGCCTAAGGCACCTGCAAAAAAGGGTGCTGAATGCCTGAGCCCTTTTTAAAGTGTTTATGAAACGAAAACAAAGTAAAGGAATTGGACCATTTCCAGGACAGATTCTGACAGTTCTAAGCCTTGTGAATAAAATGGGATATTGTCTGGGTGATATTTTGTCCTAAAAGTCATGTTAAAACGTTCCCAAAAAGTGTTATGTTCGGTTTTTTTGGTGACATGCAAATTTTATGCAAATGATATGCGTGACATAAAAGGGGGGAGTTCACCTCATTCCACCTTGTTCAGATCAATGGCGGCTAGTACCAAACCAAAGCGCAGTGTCAAGCAGTGTGTTGCTGGAGGGCCGAACGGTGCCAGCTGCAAAAATGGCTACTTGACAGAAATATCTTTGCACAAGTTCCCTTCTGTGAAGAATGATGGAACTGTGGCCAACTGTGGAGAAGGCTAAAACAAGGGCTCTGTGGATCCAATTCGTACGCAGGCACCGGTGTGGCAGCTTTTGTGATATGCACCGGATTCTCATCCGCCCTGTAGGCTATCTGCTTGTAGGATAGACTGAGTAAAGTTAAGTATAGGGTACAGTTGGGCTAAATCAAATATGCCTGTGTAACAACAAGACTCTGATCTAATTCCAAAGTGTAGGCATAACATAAATGACAGCCCCAAAACATTTGCTGACCATATCGAAGATTGTGTAATCTCTGTTTATGTTGACATTCGCTTCCTGCCATACATTTGTCCCACATCGCTTGCCATAGCCTCGTACAAGCAGATGTACATGTGGATGAGAATTCTGGTGCATATCACAAAAGCTGCCACACCGGCGTGGTTTTGAAGCAAGCTCATGGTCACTGTTGTGCTCGGCACATTTCCACCCCTCGTGCTTCACCACAAATGTGGAGATCGTGGGCATGGTTGGACTGAAGAGAATGCTATTGTCTCAAGCAGTTCCAACAATTGATATCGCCGGCTTGCAGACTGAAACTGCCCCTGTCACTGCTCGTGCACTGCTTTGCTTTAGGCCACACCAATTTAATTTGTTGGTTCTCGGATTTTTTCAGGAAAAAGTTGAAGCGAGAGGGCGAAAAAAAAAAAAAAAAAAATTAGTCGTGTGGTTATACCACCTGTATATCAGCCTCACATGGACCTCCAAAGGAAGGTGCAAGACAGGCAAACACCTGGACACGGAGAAGGACAGTGTAGAAGGGAATTAAGGCAGCCAAATAGACCAGGCACAAAATTAGCTCACAGGGCAATTATTATATTAATCTGGTTTGAATAAACTGAGATGATTCAACAGTTGAATAGTTGTTTTTCTTTTTTAAAACTGCTATCCAACTCCACTAAGAGCAATACTGCGTTTCACCGCTGCTACTGCTAACCCACAGGGGCTTCAACTTGCCATTGCATGTTTGTCTGTAAATGTTTGAATGTAACACGTTTCCTGATTCGCTAGTCGTAATCGGCATGTTGAAAGGAGTGGTTTTATTGGTTCTCTACGTCACATGACCTCCAACTACTAAAGAGACACCTCCCCGTTCATGAAAACATGCAGTCTTGGTTTTTTTTAGCGATTTCATTTTTTGGGGTATTGAAACTGATTTTTTTTTTTTTTCCATTTTGTTACAAAATACAAGAGGCGAATCCGAGAACCAACAAATTAAATTGGTGTGGCCTTAGGCTACGTTTTACCTTGTCCATCTGCTTTTTATGTTGTTTTCAGGAAAGGGTAATGCACATTACATGCCAAACCGGTGCAAATGCTCCCGGGATATGCACTTTTTGTTGATTGCCATTCAACTTGTCAATAAATTGGTTTTGGGATATCCGCGCTTCAGCCTCCGTGGTGCTCTCGGTCGAGGACAGCCAACTCACAGACTGGGCTACTGATTAGCGAATAAGCGGAGATGACTATAGAGTAGGCCTACTTTTTTTCTCTCTTCTTCTTTTTTAGGATTTCGGGGCTGCTCCAACAGCCTATTACCTCCGTTTTTTCTCTAGTTGATAATATTTTTGCATGTACATGCATTTCAATCACACTATATCGCGCAATTGAATCAAAATGCCCCCCATTTGTCAATAAAAACACACGCCATGTCATCTTTGGGTCATGGCAAAGCGCCCTTAGCAACCGTAACCATAAAGAAAACAAACTGTCAGGCTAGGTCAACAATCGTCACTTCGTCTGTCAGACATGTCACTTTCTGCAGATGTATCAGTGCCTCTGAAATAGATTTGTGCTGCTGTTTTTTTTTCTCGTGAGGTTGGATGTGTGGTTTTTCGACACGCTGATGTTTGTATCAGAATTTTGGTTCCTTTATAAGATGTGGGTCCATCAAATGTGTGTTGTTTTCTCAGATCGCCATACTAGCAAACCAGGGACTCTCCTCTTTGATGTCACAGCCCAGCTCATTAGTCACACCAAATTTCACAGAATTCACACTTTGAGTTGCCATTTTCACAAGTTCCTCCAGGATGATTGGGTTCAAAGTCTCATCGATGCCATCAGAAAAAACAAGGCTTTAACGGGAATGACCGTTTGTTTTCGTTTCATAAACACTTTAAGGAAAGCTGCTCTCAGCCTATAAAAACCTAAATATCTCAGCTTCTGAAGCACATAAAAATGTGCACTAAGTTGCATTTAAACGCTAAGACCCTCATCTTTCATTAGAATGTGTTCATTCATCTCAAACAAACAGATTTTAAATAAAGTTGTCTCAAATCTCATGAGCCTGAATGTTGCGTAATGCATCTCCAGGCGCCAGGGCCAATGTTGCGCAACGCAACATCAGGCATCAATGGGTTAAGAGGAGGGCTACATCTGTAAGAAGCTGTTGTTCATATTTAAATTCCTACCACTTCTTTTTTTTTCCCCAACAGCCGAATATATATTTTTCTTCATTTTCCATTAGTATTTAAACAATGGATACATCTCCTTCCATGTTTTAATTTAATTTAAGTAAGTAAATAAGAGTATCTTAATTAAACCCAGGGGGAAATTAAGGGTAACGGCAAGAGCCCAGGGCAGCGCCCCAACATTACTAGTACACTTTACATCAGGTAAGGATGAGGAGAAAAAAATCCCACGGCTCCACATGACTCCAAGTACAACATCAGCACGTACAGTATATGTAAGTGAGTACACCCCTCACATTTGTGCAGATTTGTGAGTATATCTTTTCATAGGACGGAATGAAAGAAACTTTTACCCATGAAACCATGTCAATCCCATTACCATGCTTGACTATCGAGATGATAAACTTTTTTTTGTAAAACTCACTTGTTTACCACCACACATGCTTGACACCATCGAAAGCAAATTTGGTTTTCTTCGTCTCGAGAGAGATGAACAGACCAAGGATATGGATCAATGGAACCATGTTGAGTTGTATGAAGAGACCAAAATAAACAAACAGAGGTGCCCTTGAGAAACAGACCTAACCCTATACGGCTCCACAGACTGTAACCAGCAGCCAGCACCTAAATACTGTAACTAACCGGGGTTGCCAGATGAAGCTGATGATTTCCAGCCCCAAAAAAATGCTCAAAACCCGCCTAGAAGCACAAAATCCCACCCAATTCTATTGATTTCTATGGCAAAAATTGGGCGGGTTTTTCTGCTAAATGCCATTTTTACCCGCACACGGCCATCCTAAAGCAACCCAATTGGGCGGGAAACAGCCCAATCTGGCAACACTGTAACTAACTTCATAGGCTGCGTTGCAAGGCCATTTCAAGGTTTTTAGGGGTCCTAAGCACAGATGGACCTTTGCTCCTTTTTAATATCTTCAAAACTATTTGGAGGGATTTCAGAGACATTGAGACCACAAGACCTACAGTAGCATTGGTGTAGTCTACTTTTTTGTGGTGGGTATACCAGTACTGTATATTTGAAAAAAAAATTCAGTGGGTATACTGTATTTGTGCTATTCTAAATAATGTATCACTCAATTTTAAGTGGGTATACTGAAATTTTGAAGTGGGTATACTCCGTATACCTGTGCACCACTGGCATTGCACTTTTCAGTCACTGACTTTAGGGAGGTTCTGCTTCACTCACAAAAATATCACTTGATGTCAATCACTGCTGTCATTTGTATAATAATAATAATAACTGTATAATAACTGTATTTGTATAGCACCATATCATACAAGACATGCAGCTTAAAGTGCGTCACAAATGGAAAAAACATAAATTCTTAAAGATGTAGTTAAAAAGAGAAGTAGAAAAGACAAAAGATGTAGACATAATAGAGATTGTAGAGGCATAAGGTCCACATAGGTTGGGCCCGTGATTCTTAGAGGCGAGCCCTATCGAACGAGATGTGTCGTGTTTCCACAAAGTTAAATTAATCTATAACGGTAGTGGTGCTGTCACGATAAAGCCCCGTTTCTCGTGGTTGGGCCACACTTCCGTGGCCAATGCATTTGAATGGGCTGTCTGACTCGTGGTTGATTTACGATTGATGGACCTGTCAACCCTCCAGGTAGATGACAAGAATGATGACATTGAATACACCAGTGATGAGCGAACATTGCATTGGAAAACACACTGTCCAACTTGACTTGTTTTACTTCACAGCGTGATGGGGCATACATGCTATAATTTATCCCTTCACTAATAATCTTTCCCTAATCAGTTTTCTGTCGGAATTGGGCCATCAATTGTAAATCAACCACGAGTTGGACAGCCCATTCAAATGCATTGGCCGCGGAAGTGTGGCCCAACCACGAAAAACGAAGCTTTATCATGACGGCATGATGAACGTTATGGATTATAGATTGTTTCGTGGCCACATGACAATAAAGCGCGCGATACAGTTGTAGAGGCATAAGGTCCACAGTGGTTGGGTCCAGGATAAGTGATAAATTAGTCACACTGAATTTTGGTCCTCAGATGTGGCCCCTGGTGACAACAGGGGTGAGGAAAAACTCCCTTTTCACTTGATTAATGGTTTATAGGGGGTAAAGCTCATGAGGTCTAAGAAAAAAAACATATAGTCGGGAAGAAACCTCAGGCAGAGACCAGCGGCCACCTAGGGGAGCCCTCTGCCAGGGCTGGTTGTGAACAGAGTAAGGACGCTGCGGCAAGTGGGACGCTGTGATGCCTGGGCAACTAGGAGTAGGCAAGAGGGAAAAGGTGGGTCTTCAGCTGCTTCTTGAAGGAGTCAATGGATTTGAATACTGTACAAGTAAATAACCACTCATTACAAGGGAGGGCCCTTCCAGCTGTGGGCCCTAGGCAATTGCCTAGTTTGCTAACCTGATTGTGACCAGCCTGTTTCTTTGGATACAAAGCGTCTTGTGAAGTGTAATGTAATGAGATGTTGGTGCTGAAGGTCCTTCGATCAAGGGAACTTTTTCAGCCAAAAGTAGAGGCCAATCCACATTGTAAGTATTTCTTGCTACTGGAACATAATTCGAAGTTGCAGCCTTTCAAGTATTTCGCCATTGGGCCACACCTTGCTCATCTTGCTTAACTGCCGTCATGTTATCTGTATTTCATCACTATGAATATTTGTGAAGTCATAGTGAGAGCTCAGCATTTTGATGAAATTGCACATTTGTACTCCTCAGACGCTTAGATACATTTTGTGTACCCTGTGTTTTCCAGGTCCAAGTCCACCGGCTTCCCCCAACAGACCCCCGATAGACTACGTCCCGCCCACAGAGGACGTGGAAAACCCCTTGGGAGAGGCTTACATCTGCCACTTCTGTGGCGACCGCTTCACCAAGAAATACTACATGAAGCTGCACCGGCTCGTCCACGACAGCAGCGCCACGCTGGCACGCTGCCTCTCTGAGCCCATGATGTATGCCAAAACCGTCCTGCCGTTCCAATTCGAGATATGCGACAGGAGGCTGAAAGACGAAGACGGCCACCGCCCTATCCAAAGACTACACACCGAGGACATTCCCCAATACGAGCTGAACACGACAGGGCTTAAAACCTACAAATGCAAGGAATGCGAAGCTGTGTGCGTGGGCGCCAGAAGCTTTTGCGACCATCGGGAAAGGCACAGAAGTGAAAGATCTCACGTTTGCTGTTGGTGCGGTAAGACCTACTTATACAATGTCGGCCTCGTCTGGCACCAAAAATGGGCCTGCAAGAAAGGACCTCAGCAGGACGTGGTGGAAAGTCAACGAGAGCGAAACCACACGTGCACAGAATGCGGAAGGTCATTCTACAAACACAGTGTCTTGATGAAACACTTGGCGACTCACTCGGAGGAGAGGCCTTTGAAGTGCTCGAAATGCAATAAAAGTTACAAGACCAGTACGGGTCTCTGGTCACACATGATTACGCACAACACAGCGCGGTTTCTCTGTGATACCTGCGGCAGGACGTTCCACACAAAGTCTCGACTGAGATCCCACACACAGACCCACACGGGTGAAAAGCCACACCAGTGTGATCAGTGCCCCAGGCGCTTCATTCACCTCCATACCCTGAAGACTCATTACTTCACGCATACCAGAGAGTCCAAGTATGTTTGCCCCATATGCGACAGAAAATTTGCCACTGCTCGTAAACTGAAGAACCACAACCGGGTTCATACAAAGGAGAAGCCTTACTATTGTAAGATTTGTGATAAACATTTCGGTTACATTGAGTCTTTGACGATTCACAATAAGAAATTGCATTCCTATGTGAGCTTGTGACTTGTGACTTGGACTCGAGTCAGAGTTGAGTCACAAATTGATGACTTGAGACTTGACTTGGCAATATTAGGAATGACTTGTTACTTGACTTGACTTGACTTGGCATTACATGGGAAAAAAAGAAAATGACAGTGCCGTGCGTATGTTTTTGCCCCCCTACTGAGTTTTTTAAAAACTTTTTTGCACATTTGGCACACTGAACATTTTCAAATCATCAAACCAATATAAACATTAAATAAGGATGTCCCGCATTTTATGCTTGCTTGGGTCGTCCATGTTTAATGTTTTCATTTGTTTGATGATCTGAAAATGTTAAGTGTGCCAAATGTGCAAAAAAGTAATTTTTAAAAAATCAGTAGGGGAGTTAAAAAATCAGTAAGGTGGCAAAAACATACGCACGGCACTGTACATGATTTGCCCATAACCCAGTGCCAGTAGGCCTACTTGTTTAGTTGAGAACTTAACTGGCAAACAGGGACAGGCACAGCAGTGTGGAAAGGCACTGAATTTATGACCAAAAGATTGTGGTGTGGGAATACATGATGACTTGTTAAGGACTTGTCTTGCGTGTCTTGGACTTGATTGGAAGGACTTGTGACTGACTTGCGAATGAGTGACTTGGTCCCACCGCTTAAGACCATGGCTTGCTCCGTACTCCCCATCGACTAGACAGTTGGAGTTGGACAAGAAGAGGGGAAATCGTAGCCTAGAAATCTAGACGCCCCTAGTGGCCGCAAAGTTTTTGGCGCGGCCAGGCTAGGGAAATCGTCCATTTGTAAGAAGTAGCGAAACCAAAAGCATTGCATACAAAGTGACTGTAAAAACTGCCTTGACAAAATGTCATTGACATTATCGTGGTCTTTCAAAAGGAGAATCCTTGTCTGACGTCATTGTTTTCACTTTTGACGTTCCATCAGAAATTGGGTGGCAAGAAGGAGCACATTACATGGCTCGATTGTTTTTGCAGGGAGCGTACCTATGTTCCCCGGGTCCTATGTTCCCCGGGTCCTATGTTCCCCTGTCTTTGTGGGACCGGGGAACATAGGGATGGCCCCTTTTTTCACATTTCCAGGAGGATTCAGCAGTTCACTGTTGTTGTGTTGTCGGTTACACAGCCCTCTTGACATGCCTAACATCTCTTTGATCTAATAGCTCGCTTTAATGACATCTGTGGAATACATTGGATTGATCCATCTTTAAGTTAGTAATCAAGCTAACCAAATAGCTAGGTTCCTAGAGCTCAAAGCCTATCTCACTGGGTGCATTCCCATATCCATACTTCCGTCCTCCCATGCTCACTTGCCTGCTAGTGACCTCATGGTGACCTCATGGTCACTGACGAAGAGAAAATTAAGTCAATATCTAGCAAAAGCACAATTCTAATGCCATTTTCTCATTTGCAAGCATCTCATGAACAAGTAATATTATGATATGATATGATATTTCTGGCAAAGTTTTTCGATATCAAACTGGTTGTTGTGTTGCCAAGATGGGAGGTTTCATGCCAGGGATTTCGCCCTCTAACTGAATTGGGAATTTATCAATCGTATCTCTTCTCTTGCCACTCAATTTGCTGTGCATGCACACAAGTGTGTTAGCAAAGATTCTCCTATAAGACCAATGGAGGCCTTGTTAAAAAAAGTTGTTTTTTTAATATATTACCTTTGTACCGAAGAAGAACTTGTAGTTACATAGTATACACTCACTGTCCACTTAATTAGGTACACCTGTTTAGTGCTAGGTTGGACCCCCAGGAACCTCTGCAAATTGTTTAGTTGACAGGAGTGGCACCTGATGTGGTCTTCTGTCGCTGTAGCCTATCTGGCTCAAGGTTTGATATGCTGTGCGTTCAGAGATTCTCTTATGCATGTAACGATTGGTTACGATTGGATGGTTTCTGAAATACTCAAACCAAGCCCTTGTGGTAACAACAGCCATTCCATGTTCAAAATCATTTAAATAACCTTTTTTTGGCCATTCTGATGTTCGGTTTGTACTGCATCAGATTATCTTGACCATGTCTACATGCCTAAATGCATCAAATTACCGCCATGTGATTGGCTGATCAGAAATTTCCATCAATGAATAGTTGAAAAGGTGTGCCTAATAAAGTGGCTGGTGAGTGTGCGTACACATGTAAGGATATTCATAGTATAGATGTTGGTTTTGGTTATTAAATGTAGACTTAAAAATGTAACACCCTATGTTTCTCTGTTGTTGTTTTTTTAAACTCAAGCAGTGATTCCTGACTCTCCGTCACTTCTCCTGTTTCTGTATCATAGAATGAAGACAATGGTTATCAGCGCTAATTATCATTTGTCTTCATTGCGAGGGAGTCATTGTGGAACGGAACACTAGTTTACAGGGAAGTTGGTGGATTCGATGCAACAAAAATCTCCAATCTCAGTACCCAGAAACTGGTTATCAGGGCTGTGGCCAAGACCACTTTGCTGTAGTCCAAATCAGGAGTAGACAAGAGGGGTGTGTTCAAAATATCTATATCGGAATAAATCAGCACAGGCTTCTTCACCATTCATGTACCGTGAAGCGTCAGTATTTAGGGAAGAACTGGCCATCTGGAATAGCGGGCATTTCACGGTGGGCCTTGCACCCTCGTGGGCCCCCTTTTTTTCGTTTGTTTTTACATTTCTGAAAATAGGACCCCACGAGGGTGCGGGGGCCCACTGGTGAGTTAGTTCTGCGCCACTAATTATGACGGCCCCTTTTTAGCTAAAAGTGCCTGGGCCATATTTCTCCCCCAGGTCAGCCCTGTCAGTATCGATAGTTTATGTAGGCCATCGGTTTGTGAAGGTTGTGTTTTACATTCACTACAGTGTAATTGTTGGTCTACAGAAAAAGCAACATTTGGTCATACATGTCTGTGTTTTTCAAAATGTAAAAAAAAAATAGATAGAAATAAAAAATGTAGGCCCATAATATTGTGATGCGTGTCACTGTATCAGTGTGTATTGTGATGTGAATCGTATTGTGACCCCTGTATCGGGATATGTATCGTATCGCGAGGTGGTTGGCAATACCCCACCCACAGTGGATGCAGAGACAAGTCTGAATTCAATTACTAGCCAACAAGTCCAAGACCATAGAAAAACAGTCTTGAGACCAAGACCAGAATGGAGTACTAGCGGCTCTGATGGTCATTTTTGTGTTGTAATTAACAGGAGGGCTAAATCTGGAAGAAGCTGTTGTTCATATTTCAGTTCCTACCACTTCTAATTTTTTTTATTTTTTTTAAACAGCCAAATATATATTTCCCCTCATTTTCCATTAGTAATTAAACAATGGATACATCTCCTTCCATCTTTTAATTTGCAGCATGAAGTGCAGCACCGGCAAAGCGTGTGAAAGTGTGAAAGCCCACCTGGGAAACTCCAACTCCCATTGTCATTGTGACACAGCACTCCACATAACGAAATTGCATTTATGCCTCACCCTTGCAAGGTAGCCCCCAAAGGCGTCCCAAGGGAGCAGTGTGGTGGGACGGTGCCATGCTCAGGTTACCTCAGTCATGGAGGAGAATGGGAGGGGGGGGGAGAGCACTGGCAAATTACTCCCCCCACCAACCTGGCGGGTGGGGAGTCGAACCAGCAACCTTTGGGCTACAGGTCTGACGCCCTAACCGCTTTCCCATGACTGCCCTAGCGTGGACATGATTAAATGTCCATATTCAGGGGCTTTGAGCTTTGTAAGCTCTCTGGTCCTGGACAAAAAATAGGATGCTGCAGGTTGATCAATTTCATATAGGAAATGTGAGTAAATACACGTTTAACTAGGAGAAGGGATTTCAGTGGTGCGCAAAGCCTTTTTGATGCTCACGATCTAGTCCTGTAATGTAGTAGTATGTTGGAGCTGAAGGTGCTTTGATCAAGGGTAGGCCTACCTTTTCAGCCAAGCGTGAGGTACGGTAGAGGCCAATCCACATTGTAAGAATTTCTTGCTATTACAACATAGTGTACTTTGAAGTTGCAACCTTTCAAGTATTTCGCCATTGGGCTACACCTTGCTCATCTTGCTTAACTGCCCTCATATTATCTGCATTTCATCACAGGAAACATCTGTTTATCAGACCTAGTTCTTCTCTTTTTCACCCCCTTGTCTGATGAACAGCTTCTTCCATGCACTTTTTTGTTGTGGGTAAACTGTATATTTGATCATTTTTGAGGTGGGTATAGCGTATGTGTGCTATTCTAAATAATGGAACTATCAATTTTAGGTGGGTATACTGAAATCCCTGAAATTTTGAGGTGGGTATACTGCATATTAAGGCTGTAACGATACACTCAATCCAGAACTCAGTTCGTTTCACGATGTTTCACCTACGGTTCAGTACACTCCACGCTTGCAATGTATCTCATTTGAAGTTTGGAAGCACTATTGTATCATATGGTTGTTTTCTGGTTTGAAGGATAACACAACTTTGAAAGGGCATATCACAATACTGCCTCCTCACAATACAGTAGGCCTATCGTAACTCTGAGTATCACGATTTCTCGGTTGGATACAACATCATTACAGCCCTACTGGATATACCTGCGTTCTACGTAAACTACACCATTGCTTTCATGCCTCTCTCTATGTTGTTTGTTTCCATTGCATCTGTCTGTATTGCACAGGCATCATGCTCTCTATTTGGTACCATTTCAATTTGGGGGGAAAATCATCATGCCTAAATGTAAGAACAAGTAAATGTACTAACGTCATGTTATTAAAGAGACTTAGACTTGGACTTCTTTATTGTCCATTAAACTTACATGAAATGGAAAATTAGCTTTGGTGGTGGCAGAAATAGACACAAGACAAACACTCATCACAGTCAACACAATAAAGAATAAATAGATATATAGAATGAATAGATATACAGGTATTTATTTATGCATTGCATGGTACTTAATTGACTTGACAGGGCTGTCTTATTGAAAGGATTGGTGCCGGATGCCCTGCGGTCCCTTGTAGGGCCGTGGCTGCATCGCCCATGGCCTACCTACAACCCTCCAAACCTTTGACATGGTTGGTTGTCAGTGTTGCCAGATGAGATGGAAAATGTTGAACTATTGAATGTTGAACTACCGAAACCTCACAATTATCGTTTTTGTTTACCTGTTTGATGGTATTTATATATTTTTTACTTCAAGAATTGAACATATTAAAAAGCCCATATATTCTTCAAGATATTACCCATTTCGATGTGTAATGTGTAAGGTTGGTATTATGGTAAAGCTTAGAATCTTTACTCTTAAAATCCATGGGTAACTCAATATGCCCCCAGGCCTAATTGTGGCCTGTTTTAATGTGGCTAGTCACATTTAAGGCCACCATGGCTAAGGATTCAATGAGTCATGATGACGCTAATGGTGCTGCTGGTACATCAGAACTGTAGGGCAGTCATGGGTGCACGGTTAGGGCATCAGACTTGTAGCCCAAAGGTTGCCGGTTTGACTCCCGGGCTTCACCCACTGCATTGTACAGTACTCACATACACACATACATTCATACAACATATCATAATAAAAACATTAAAAACATAGAGCCATTGAACTGTGCACTGCACTGTGTGAATATGACGTGTCTATCTGTCATTAAGCAATGTTGGGACAAAGGAGTTCTTATATTTTACTAGTCTGCAGTTTAAGAGAAGAAGCGTCGGCCTGAGGGAAGCAGGGTGAATTCATGATGGAGGACGTGTGGTGTCCTCTAGGATCTTAAGTGCCTCCCTGAGCACTGATTTTTCAAAGAGGGACTGCATATATCCCTGGTCCTGTTGACCAACAATCTCCAGAGCAGTTTTAACCAGACGTCCTAGTTTTTTAGCTGAACAGTTAAAGTCCCATACCATGTTTGCACGCCATACTGGATCTGACTTTCTAAAATCATTTGGAAAAATAAAAACAAAAGCCTATTATTAGCAGCATACAGCCTTAGTCGTCTAAGTACATCCTCTGTTGGAGCTTACTGTAGTGCAGAGGCTCTCTATGTGGACCTGCCATGTAAGTGTACTGTCCATGAAGACACCAAAGTATTTGTTGGAGGAAACCTGGCATATGGGGGTGTCATGTATCAGTACTGTGCTTGTGTTGGAGACTGCTCTTGGGTCAAATATAATTTCCTGGGTTTTTTCTGACATTGACAACAAGATGGTGGGCATCACACCAGTCAACAAACTGTTTTATCTCTGAGTGCACTAACCAGTGCGCTCCCCCATCCTCCATGACTGAGGTACCTTGAGCATGGTACTGTCACGCCGCACTGCTCCCTTTCCGGTGCCATTGCACGGGTGAGGCATGAATGCAATTTCATTGTGTGCAGTGTTCACTTGTGTACCGTTGGAGTGCTGTGTCAAAATGGCAATTGGATTTGGAGTTTCCCAGTTGGACTTTCAGAACAGAGCCATATGTTAGGGCCGATACCGATATTTAAGGAAATGGGAGGCCGATAACCGATATGTGTAACCGATATACAAGTATATATATATAGAAATATTGTTCATAGTAAAATGTAGTGAAATATAAATTATTATATATACACATATATTTAGTTATAATAATGAACTCTCATGGACTCAAAGTAGGGAGAGCAGAATAGAAGATGCATTCAGAGCGAAACGGCTGCAAAATTGGTTGTGAAAGTTATACAAACTTACCGGTGGAAATGTATTGAAAGTATGGCCGATACCGATATCAAAGAAATTATATATATCGGCCCGATATATTGATGGGGCCTTACCATATGTATGAGTACACCGTATGATGTACGAATGTAGTTGAGAATGTAACGTAGTGTTTGTGACCGGATGTGCTGTATTGTGGTGACCATTAGCTTGTATTGTGAAATGAGCAGTTGTCTAGGAACATGACTCGGGATTTTGTACGAGGGACATTTGATTGTTTGCTGGTGGTGTCAGCACACAGACCAGTACAGCGTACACTGAGGAGGAGAAGGTAAGCTGTCTATGTTTGAAGAAATGATTTCACAGTTTTTATATGCAGGTATTGTACAGGCTACACACCTGCATCACATTTGCAATGTTTGATGTTTTGTTTTACTTTATAGTCTGTTGCAGTGTTTTTAACCAGTATTTAATTAAATATTATTTTATTTTCAAAATATATGCTGCCCATTCACAAATGTGATCTATTTTATACACTAAGTGATAAAGTAATATTTACTAGCATGACAAAAACTTTAAAAATTAATTAATTTATTTAATTTAATTAATAAATTAATTAAATTAATTTAAAAAGATGTCTGTCTGGTCATTAACAATGGAGAAGATCCACCTATTTGTTCATGTGAAGTGTACATTTCCAAATCATTATGCATCCTTTTGGTGAAATTAAAATAGGCTTTGGTGGTAAATATTACTGAATAAGAAGATAACATTTGTGAATGGGCAGAGTACATTTCGGAAGTGAACTAAACTACTGCACTGAATGTCTAACATCGCTGTACATCTCTTCATGCCCATGACACCCTTGAATTTGACTGTGCAACATGAAATCAAGACCACCATGGGCATACACGCCACCATCTGGATATTTGCCTGTTGTGCTGTTACACTTCTTTGTGGAGCAGGTACACACACACACACACACCATACAATAAATACATATAAAATGTATATTTAATATGGTATATAAAAATAGAATTAAATATATTGTGCCTTTTCTGCCTATCGGTTTGTCATTCTTTATGGATGTTTGATGGTGATATGTGGTGATCATAAATGCCATTCACCCTCTGCCTTCTGGCATCCACCCTTATTTTCATCCACTTCCATCCATTCGTCCACCCTCACTTTCTCAACAGCTCATGCCCAGGCTGCCTGTCCCCAAGGCTGGACGCTTTTCAACAATCGGTGCTTCAAACTGGTGACAAAGCCTGATACTTTTCATAGGGCTCAGGTAACACCTCCCCCACCCCAAATTGCATTGCAACCAACTACCTTAGCTAAGTTAACTAGCAATGACGTGGCCAAAAAAAAGGCATCACTGATTGGTTGGTTGTAAACTCTTGACCTTTTGACCTCTGACCTTTGACCTCTCGGCTACAGGGGGTGTGTGAGGTTGAGAATTCCCACCTGGCCTCTGTGCACAGTGCGGACGAGTTGGACTTTCTGCAGGACGTAGTCCGAGCGTCCGGAGTGTCCCAACAAGGCGCCTGGCTCGGAGGATCAGACGACGGCTCGGTGCGTACATTCATCAAAGTCAAAGGCAGCTTTATTGCCAGTTTGTTCACATGTCCTAGACAAACTGTACAAATAGTGTGTAGCACATATCACTGTATATATTTTGGAGCATTTTGTGCCTTTATTTGATAGGACAGTGATGGGTACGAGAGGTGGATTGAATTATACCGAATGTAATGCATGAAAGTACAGTGCACAGCAATTATGAGTACACCTCTTTTGAAAAGTGGCATTTTCATCAATATTTCAATACGCACAGTTATTTCCCAAAATGTGTATAGACTGTGTTTCATACAACATCTGTTGAGCTTGCTTCATAAAAACAAGGTTTATAATGTAACATATTACATACTGTACTTTTCTTTTTTAGGCACATTAGGGCTGCACGATATTAGAAAAATATGCGATAGATGATAACATGACTGTATACCGCGATATCGATAATACTAACGGTATTTAATAGGCCTTTATACATATATTTTCCCCTCTCTACTTGCCATTCTACACTTAATTATGTATAAAACAACTGAGAGCAATGTTTTATTTCCAACATTATTTTTTATTAGGAAAAACATGGCTAACTGCATCAGCATAAACAGCATCAATTTAAAATATCAACATTTTTAATACATTTTTTTACCTTTTCACCAAATTTGCTGCTATTAAAAATGTAAAACTTTTTGTGTTTGCACAACTTTTACGATACGTGCATTGCAAGCCGAGATATTGCGATAACTATACATTTTCGATATATTGTGCAGTCCCAGTCTACAGGGAGTCTAAGTACTCATTAAACAGTTTTCCATCAGACAATTGGCTTTAAAACGGTAGTACGTAACAACCCCCTTCCAATTTCCTGTTGCAATTGCAGCACATGGAAGAACAAGGCCGACAGGCGGACAACAGATGCGTCCCTCTATGCCTGTTCCAACCTTTTTTCCTCAAAAAACGCCCCGCTGGCCTCCTCCTAACCTGTCAACGCCCACCCCCCTCTGAGGATGTGCTTTTTGTTTATTGGTCATAGCCTATTGCCCATGGAAACTCCAAATAATGTGGCAGGCAGCGAAATGACGAGACAAAGCTTTATATTTTGCAGTTTAGACTAGGCTATAATAAGGCCATCATGCTTGGATTTGGAAAATAAGCATCTAATTTCAAATTTCACATAGATCAAGTGGCTACATTACAAATTACCAGATATTATTAGTACTAGGTTATTTATCAACCTTTAGTAGGCTATCACGCCATTTCAGCGTCATGTGCATGTGGGAAAGAAACTAAACATCGCCAAATAGCCTAATAAATAAATAAAACCGTTTGGGTGAATCATGCGCTATGGGTTCACCCTTTGGATGCATTGTGCGCTTCATTTTCAATGCCAGCTTTACCGTCAAGGCACAAAGCAGTGAGCTTCAGTGGCAGAGTTTACCAAATTCATACGACTGCAAACCAATTACGAAGCAAAAGACGCGTTCTGTCCCGTGCTCTCTCTGAGCGCAAGGGAAAGCACCTGTGGGGTAGGCCTACAAGCCTGCCAGCAGAAAACGACTCTCCCTTGCAATATGCCCGAGAACATCAGTAACACAGCGTATGTGAAATGCAAATGGCCCATCTGTCTACTAGTTCGAGAACACTGACTCACTGAAACGTAGTGGCAGAATGTTTGCAAACTCACGTTTAGAGGAAGAGCTGTAGCGCTGCTGGTCGCCTGTCAACTTATTACGG
Organism: Engraulis encrasicolus; assembly: GCF_034702125.1. NCBI lineage: Eukaryota > Metazoa > Chordata > Actinopteri > Clupeiformes > Engraulidae > Engraulis > Engraulis encrasicolus. Next base: position 10,543,613 of record NC_085857.1, on the reverse strand, counting down.
TTCCATGTCGTGGAGCGTTATGCAATGCAAACGCCCCTCTATCCGAGCACAAACATCTGTGTGAAATACTGCCTGCCGACTTCTAAATCGTTCATTTCCATTCTGATGAACCAAAATAGCTGCACAACGCGACACTATCAGCCGAAGTGTAGGCCTATCACAAGACCGTGAACATTAAGTGACACTCACAGTGGTGTTGGTGTGCTGTGGAGAAGGAACGAAGTTGCCTACCACTGTCCAAACGCAAAACAATGCCGAAAATTGAATGCACCCCTCAGTTGTCTCACAATGCAATCAGCTTAGCCTTGCCGGTTTGGTAACATATTTTGAAACGCATTCGCTCCAGGCCAAAATGCCTCTCTGCCTCCGCCTTGTGGACACAGGAAGGAACAATTGAAGGAATGCGTTTCAGACAGCGTTTCAGACAAGGAATGCGTTTCAGACAGCGTTTCAGACAAGGAATGCGTTTCAGACGGACGGAAGGACGGACAGACCCTCGTAGAGATGCTGGGACGCATCTAAAAAGGACAAAAGAAAACCTGACGAAGGAAAATAATTTGTTTTTCACCACAATTGTCAATGCTATTAGAATCAATACATCAATACAGTATGTAGCTGAACTTATCAGTCAAAACATTGTATCTAAAGTGGTTAAAATTTGTAGGACGTCTTCGCACCTGTCTCACAGACGTCCAGGTGGTCCACAGACTCAGACACCTTTGTAGGAGTGTCTTTTGATGAGAATGGTTGAAGACAGTTGGCGTGCAAGTTCACTGCAGACATCAAATCTGAAAAATACCGTATCTCTGATAAGTTATATTATTATCGTTTCTTTAATGCTGTAAGCTTAAGAGATGCATTAAACTTAGGGTATGCATTTGGACTTCGAAAAATTGTTCAAAATCTTGCTTTTCATTACCTCCTGGAACAAGTAGTAGTACTAGTAGCTTATAGGTTATTTTTTGTGAATGACATGATATCTATTTGCTAATAAAGAAATCCACCCACTGTACCTCCATAGTCTACCACCTATTCACAGCGTATGCACAAAAGTAATTATATTATGTGTGGGCTGTATAATCACATATGCGATTTCTTTTAACTTTCATGCATACCTACTGTAGCTAATATAGGCTACTCAAGCAAGCATTCATCTTGTGTGTGCACTTGCCTGCAGGAGGGTACCTGGTACTGGATCGATGGATCGCCGTTTGATTTTGCTGACTGGGCGCAAGGTCAACCAGACAACTATGGTGGAGATGAGGATTGTCTCATGCTGACGCCATACGGTACCCTTATATTTAGATAAATACTGTATTTTGAAAATGACACATGACGCGTAGAAAACTCTTTGAAAAAAGCAATATATAAAAGACGACAGACCAAAGTTAAGGAAAGTATTGGTGTATGTTATTTTCAGTATGAGCACATTTTTTCAGTATGAGTACATTTTCCACAAGTGGAACACTAATAGTCACTGAAAAACCTTGGTAACACTTTCTATGAAGCCCATATCTACAGCGCATTATGAGCGCATTCATAACAACTTATAATGCGCATCATAATTAATCATACTGCATTATGACAGTTATAATGTATTATAAGCCTGTTCCCTGCCTGTAGTTTTTAACCAGCCACAAGCATTCAAAACACCCTAAGATTTATAATGCATTATAAGCTAGATTCATAGTTATTCATGACTGTTGATATACTCCCAGGCCCGCCGACAGGGGGGGTGGGGGGCAACCAGGCTTTTTGTCCCGGGCCCTGGACTAGGGGGGGCCCATAACTGGGCCCCCATGACGTTGGGATTAATTATTATATGGTCACTTCAAATGTGTTGATTTAGGGAAGAAAGGTGCTTTATTTGCATTCAAACAATGACTTATAGATATTTGCCTTCATTGCCCTTGAAAAAAACGGCCAATAACCCCCTATCACCCCTATTCCAAAATGGTTTGGTCTTTCTAGAAAAAAAGACGACATCATTCGATAAGTGGTCAGTGCGGGAGTCAACAACATGCACAAGTCAGGAGCGCTGAAAAGGAAAGAAAGGCGAAAAAGAGATGAAGAAGCCAAAAGCCTGAGGGGTTCTCTACATAAATATTTCAGAAAAGACTCGGATGATGCAGCAGGTACCAGTAAAAGCAGCTGTGCAGCAGATCCAGGTAAGACACGGCCAACTTTTTCCAGCCCCGTCGTCATAACACTGACACAGGAGGCCGTGAGCAAGACACACGGTGTCGGTGTCGGTGGAAGGGGGGCCCAATCAGAGATTTTTGTCCCGGGCCCAGCCAAAGCTGTCAGCGGCCCTGTATATTCCATCATGAAGCGTTATCAGTGTAGTCATAATGCACTAATGATGCGCATTATAAGTTGTTATAAATACGCTCATAATGCGCTATAGATATGGGCACACCACTATATACAGTGTATATATATAATAGCCTACACACCACTATGACAGAACACAGGGCCTTTAGTAATGCATTAAGACTTGGTCATTGCCACTCTGGTAACAGCTATTTTTTTTATAGTCGCCGTGTCTTACTGGGTTCACTAATAACTAATGTGGGGGTGCAGTAGCTCTGTCACACCATGCATGACGGGACCCGGGTTTGATTTCAATCCCAAATAATTTCCTGATCCATCCTCATCTCTCTCCCCCTATTGTCTTGTCACTCTCTCACACTGTCCTTTCTAATTAAGACCAAAAAATCTTATAATAATTTAAAAAAATGACAATAATAATTATAATAAATGTCACTAAAAGAAAAACATGGCAAAAGGGGCCCGGTGCTGGCTGATGCAGGGTGATGTCTGTTGTGCTCAGCATGACTTTGTATGTTTTTTTCTTTTTTCCTCTTCTTCTTCAGGTAACCTGCGTTTCAATGACCTGCGGTGTGGCGCCACATGGCCCTTCATCTGTTCCAGAAGGTCGCGCAGGCCACAGATGACTGATGTCATCTCTTGCTCACCGTAGGAGGGATGCCGTAGGCGTAGGTGGTAGCCTTGGCCACCACTAGAAGAATACAGCAGTGGAAAAGTTAAGAATAATGACGGTGGAAACTACAGTATAAAGTGATTACTTGTAGAAACAATTCACTCACTGGTGTCCTGTGTTTGGGAAAGGTGTGGAGCCTGGAAAAAAAAAACACGGACCAAAACGGATTCCAATAAAGTTGTGACACTTGGTACTGTATTTTGTGAATAAAAATAAAATGCTGTCATTCTCTAAACAGTCAATCCGTTAACGCAGTTAATGAGATGGACCATTGTGCAAAGACAACATGATGGACCATTGTGCAAAGACAACATACAGTTAGCCTGATTATCATCGATTTTCAAATCTCTTTGAGACTTGGTCTGACCAAGAGCATAACAATTAACATATCCCGAACAACATGGTTGACCCGTCTCCCTTAGTTTGCTTATGGTTGTTTGTTTCCCAACAAAGTAGGTTCCCGTATTTTCGAAAGTACTTGCATTGCTCTTGACCTGAGTAGTTGCAACGCTGAAGGTGTTGCGTCACTAGGAGGGCACGGTCAACTATTCCATTTTTTTTATTATTTTTTACATATTTTGGTCTTCCAGCTCAAAATACCCATGAATTCGGGAATTCGCATCATTAGAATATTGTAATAAAATCACAATTTTCTTCATCAAAATTCGGGTCACATCAAATCATTTGAAATTTTGTACTTTCTACACAACATGCAATGTTCAATACTTGTTTAGGACTCTCTCTGTCTTCATAATGGCCATGATGCGTTTAACATTGAAGTCAATGGCAGAAACTGTGCATGGGAGCATCATGGATATCTGGGCTTCCATAACTCCCATGTACAGTTTCTGCCATTGACTTCAATGTTAAACGCATCATGGCATTGATTGATGAAGAAAATTGTGATTTTATTACAATATTCTAATGATGCGAATTCCCCAATTCATGGGTTTTTTGAGCTGGAAGGCCAAAATAAGTAAAAAGAAAAAATTGAATGATTGGAATAGTTAAACAACTGGGTCATGAATCTACAATCCATGACAATTTAACCCTATTGATGGAATTATGGAAATAAATCAACTTTTTCATGCTATTGTAATAAAGTGGCCTGAAGCTTTATATGAAACTGCCCTCTGATTACAGAATGAAAAACATCCCATCCTTGCACCCTCTGGATTACACAGAAGATGAATAATTCAACTTGATTCAGTGGTCAGTACAAAAGATGTGGGCGTAAGTGCCGGAAAGAGAGTAGAGTAGAGTAGTGTAGAGTAACTTTATTGATGTCTAGGGTGAAATTAAGGTGTCAAGTAGCTTACATAAAATGCACACACAAAATGCCCACATGGACATTTCAGACACATAACACAGGAAATATTCAGGGAGGGAAAATAAATAAATAAATAAAGACAAAATAAAAAGGCAATGTGCAAAGGTAAAGGGGGGTGCAGTGGTTTGTTGGCATCCCCACTTTTGGGCTCCCTAAATGAGGCTTTCTCAACTTTTACTGCAGACAAATGAGTGCAGTGCAGTGCAGCAGCAGCAGCAGCAGCAGCAGCAACATTGTTAAGAAATAAAGAATGAAGAAAAAAGATGCAGCACCAGTTTAAAACTCATTTCGGTGCCGTTGGATATGGGGTGCAGTAGTGCCTTGGTTACGGTAGGAAATGTAGTTGTGAATGTACAGAACAATATGTGCCAGGGCTGGACTGGGAGAACAATTTGGCCCGGACATTTTTGAGGTAGACCAGCTTCTCTCGCTGCCCATCTGATTTTCTATTATATTTTTTCGGTGATATTGAGACTTTGTTCATTGTTTGTTAAAATCGGGCTGCCCCTTCTAAATGGTGGGCCAATCTCTAAGGGAAAAAAATAAAAGTAAAACGACAACAAAAGCAACATCATCGGCCCCTGAGGACTGTCGGACAACCAGGAAAAATACCCTGTATGCCAGATTTCCAGTCCAGTCCTGATATGTGCAGTATCAGTATTTACAGTCGGGTATATGTAGTTGTGAATGTACCATACACTGGTGACAGGATGTACTGTATTGCATTGACCGTTAGCTTGCATTGTGAAATACTGTAAGCTGGTGTCTAGAAGGATGACATTCAATTTTGCGCAAAAGGACATTCGATTGTTTGCTTGTAGTACGTATCAGCGCTCGGACCATTGCAACGCACACTTAGAAGGAAAAGGTAAGCATGTTATGGTTAAACAAATCAATTCAAAACTTTGATATGAATGTACTTATGGTACAGTGAATACAGAGATACCTGCATTATGGTTGTAAAGGGTTTGTTGGTCTGGTTTTGTTTTAAAGCTCCTTACTGGTTACTTGGTCTGTTTCAGGGCTTTCAACATGTCCAATTGTCAATGAACAAAATTCAAGAGACACCGCACACTGCTTACTTTTCTTAACTTTATTTCTCTGAAATAAAGTTAAGAAAAGTAAGCAGTGTGCGGTGTCTCTTGAATTTTGTTCATTGATTCACCTTCTCCTGCCTCACACCTGCACCTGCATTGCTTAGGGCTTGTGCACAAGGACTATCTTGCACTTTGATGTCCAATTATCTTTTCAAAACTATCTTTTCATGAATGCAGTATATAGGCCAAACGTTTGGACACACTTTCCCATGATTCAATGCATTCTCTTTATTTATTGTCTGTACATTGAAGTTTGTTGCAGAGTGCATCAAAACTGTCCATGACTACATACAGTATAGAATTCTGTGCTTAACAGAAAATATCAATTCTATTCATCAGCTGTTCCATGTTGATGTCAGGTGGACAGCTGGCATGGCTTTTGGACACCTGCTAGAGTTGATATTTTTTGTTATGCACATAATTCTACATTCTACATTCTGTATGTGCCCACGCACAGTGTTAATGCCCTCTATATAGAATCTACAATGTAATGTAAATAGCCACGACAACAAAGAGAATGCATTAAATCAGAAGGTGTGTCAAAACGTTTGGCTATACTGTATGTACAAGTATAAAGGTATAAGTAAAGTAAAGTAAAGTATGAGTTAAAAAAACCCAATATTTACAGCAGGTCAGACCAAAATAAAGTAAGTTTTGCAGCCTAAGATGACTGGTAATTTAACCCCCTAAGCCCTTTTTGGGAAAAGGTACCTTCTGCCTATTAAAACCTAAATATCACAGCACATAAAAGTATGAAATAAGTTGCATTTAAAAGCTAGAAACCTCATTTTGCATTAGAATGTGTTCATTCAGCTCTAACATACCCGCATTTTTAATTTTTCAAAAATTCAAATTGCAAGAGCCTGAATGCAGCGTATGTCACTCCAGGCTAAAATGGGTTAAAATGGCAGCCATTGAGGGTCTGCCTATTTGTGTATGAAAAGTTTACATTTCAGAGTCACCATGACTCCCTATTGACGGTGGTGATAAATGTTACTGAATTAGACACATTTGTGAATGGGCAGCGTGAATTCAGCTGGCGAATTACTACTAGCTAATGTCTAACAACATACTTGTACATCTCTTCATGCCCATGACACCCTTGAATTTGACTGTGTAACAAGAAATCAAGAACACCATGGGCATACACACCACCATCTGGATATCTGCCTGTTTTGCTGTTACACTTCTTTGTGGAGCAGGTACACACACACCATACATTAAACAATGGAATATAAGTATTAAGTGTATTTAATGTAGTTTATGTAATATAGAATCAAATATATTGTGCATATTCGGTGGATTGTCCTTTATGAATGTTTGATGGTGATATGTGGTGATCATAAAAGTCTATGCCATCCACCCTCACTTTCATCCACTTCCATCCATCCACCCTCACTTTCTCAACAGCTCATGTCCAGGCTGCCTGTCCCCAAGGCTGGACGCTTTTCAACAATCGGTGCTTCAAACTGGTGACAAAGCCTGATACTTTTCATAGGGCTCAGGTAACCCCCCGAATCCCAAGTAATTAGTTAGCAATGTAGTATGTTGCCAATGGGAAATTGTATTTCAACCAACTACCTGACATGGTCAAAGATTGTCTTAGTAGATAAAGATAATTCATGCCTCGACCCACCCAATGTGAAGGAAAGTGCTCAAATTCGGTCTCCAAAGGGGGCAAAGAGGGTGGAGTAATAAAGAGGCTTTGAACCCCGCCCACCCAATGCAAAAGGTTTGTTGTACCCTCCTTCTTCTATTTTGTTTGCACGAGAAGTGCGCTACCGCCATCTACAGCGCTAAGGGGACATTTATTCTCAACCTCAGGACTCAGAAGGTCTCCTAACCGAAGGTCGCCTAAAGGGGTGTTTACCCGACAGAAAGTGGATACCAGAAATGAACTAGAATGACTTATCTCTGTCTATAGTATCTCTGAAAGGTGGCATTGTCCCCTTCTTCTCTTTCTGTGGAATTTGGTGATGGCTTGCATAAGATGCGCACTACCGCCATCCACAGCACCAAAGGGAACTCCATGTATTCTCAACCTACATAAAGTCTCAATTCGAAACAGGGAAGGCAGCTGTCCTCCCAGTGAGCTAACTGGACATCGAGTCATGAAGTGTGGATCGAAACGAAAAATTGCTTTATTTCCTCCCTTGGCAGTTGACTGCATTTGTGGGCGTAACAGGGATATTTGAGGTCAGCATCAGATGCTGACTTCGCTGCCTTGGTACCCAACATGCTGTGCGCCACCTCCCTCTCAACCGGAAACCTGAAAAACAAACATGGCTACTACCCAAGCTACTACCTTATCATACTCTTTATTCTGACACTTATGTATGTAGATATTGAAAATCGAATGGACAAACCAACATTGTAGTATCTAAATATGCTGTCGCTAGATCTATTTATAGCCTATTTTACGATTCCGCCGTCTGACGATCATTCACCGTTCAAATAGCATGCGTAAGCTAAGCGCTAACGTGATGAACGTAACTCCCGCCATAGAATCGCCGTAACATCAAATGCGCAAGGCAGCGCACTCGTTAGTGCCGTTTGTAACGGCTGCCTCATCAGCTAACTTCACCTATCTGATCAGTGACCTGTTTATGTAGGAGGAGAGTCATCGAGTCACTGCCTCCCGTTTCGAATTGAGACCTGGTCTCCAGAGGTCTCCTGACTGAAAGTCTTCTAAAGGGGCGTTCACCTGACATCGCATGGATCCAGGAAATGCACAGGCTTGATGTATCTTAGAATCTACTACAAAACTCTTTGATGCGGTTGTGAAAGGCATACCTGATTGGTTGGTTGTAAAGTCTTGACCTTTCGACCTCTGACCTTTGACCTCTCTGCTACAGGGAGTGTGTGAGGTCGAAAATTCCCACCTGGCCTCTGTGCACAGTGCGGCCGAGTTGGACTTTCTGAAGAACGTAGTCCGAGCGTCCGGAGTGTACCAACAAGGCGCCTGGCTCGGAGGATCAGACGACGGCTCAGTGCGTGCATTCAGCAAAGTCAACTTTGTTGTCAGTTTGTTCCCGTCTTGGACATGCATGCACTACTAACTAATAGTATACAAATAATAGTACATAGTGTTTATGATAGATTATTTATTATAACAATGGAAAAAAAAAGTATTTTTGGGGGGCTTCATAAGCCTTTATTGGTGGTTTATATGACAGGAACCCGGGTTGACCAAGTAGTAGACGAGTGCCCTATACCATTAAACCACGGTAGGGCCAAAAAGTAATGTTTTATGTATATTTTTTGGGAATTGTGTGCCTTCATTTGACGGGACGATGAGTTAGTGGAAGGACAGTGAGGGGAGACGGAGATGGGAGGAATGTTGGGAAAGGACCCAGGTTGAATTTGAACCCAAGTCCCCATGGGCAATGTGCCCGCATATGTATAACCATGCATATTTTCAGACGGTCTACAGACTTTTCTACACGCATGACGGTTGTCATTTTCAGTCTCCCTGGTCGATACAGCATGCTCAAATTTCTCTTAAATGTAAGAGTGTCTTTATCAAAACTGGCTTCCTTACAGACTTCCTTACAGAAGTTCTTGCTTACCAATATCATTTCCCATAAAGCCACCACTGGTAGAGCAGTGTGCCACCACAGCCCAACCCCCTTGCTACCACAGCCACAGCATCCCCAACAAAGTGAAAGTGAAAGTGAAAGCCCATTGGGAAACTCCAACTCCCATTGTCATTGTGACACAGCACTCCACAGCACACAAGTGAACACTGCACACTGCACACAACGAAATTGCATTTTATGCCTCACCCGTGCAAGGGGGCAGCCCTCAGTGGCGCACCATGGGGAGCAGTGCGGTGGGACGGTACCATGCTCAGGGTACCTCAGTCATGGAGGAGGATGAGGGAGAGCACTGGTTGATTACTCCCCCCACCAACCTGGCGGGTCGGGAGTCGAACCGGCAACCTCTGGGATGCAAGTCTGACGCCCTAACCGCTCACCCATGACTGCCCCAAAGCATTTGTTGACTCAAAAGAAAATGTTCATGTGCAAATGTTCATGTGCAATTCCCAAATGTCAGCTTAGTTACATTTTCTTGTGTGTGCACTTGCCTGCAGGAGGGTACCTGGTACTGGATCGATGGATCGCCGTTTGATTTTGCTGACTGGGCGCAAGGTCAACCAGACAACTTTGGTGTTGAGGATTGTCTCATGATGACACCATATGGTAAATCTTAAGACAAAACAATTAGGAAGCATCCAGAGATAGCAAACTACCCTCCTGGTCAATGCAAAAAAAAGCATTTTACAAAAGAGGTTAGACGGAAGGTAAGGAAAGTGTTGGAGTGTGAGGTTTTTTTGTTATGAATGAAAATGCTAAATAATGTCATTAAAATGAAATAGAAAATCTGCAATAGAAATTTGACCCCTACTACCTGTATTAGGCCAACCAGCTAGGTTTGATCAGGGGGTGTTCACTCACGGAACTAGCTACTAGACACAACTGGCTAACCCTAATCCTACCTAAGTGCAAAATGAATGGGTGTCAATGGAGTTTTCTACCATTATAATTTTTGTGATTTTTTATAATTTTTTGTCCTGAAATATTAATATTAAGTTCGAAGCTAGAAATAATAAGACCCCATTTGAGTAGCGTTTCGATTATTTTGCGCCACCAGATTATTATATACTGGGTCACAAAGCTCCATTTTTATGGGGCCAAACCCATAAACATTAGCGGGATGCTAGCGAGTACAGGTTGAAATCTTCTAACCTGCTGTAAAACTACACACCTGAACGATTTGTCAATACAGCCTATTGTTAAACAACAGTCATAGTGCTTACCAGGAATGCTTTGTTGATAATATTTGTGACTGGAAATCGCAGTAGCAATGTATTTAGCATATGGGTTCCCCTTTCCATTCCATACATTTTCCCACATGAAGGACTGACCTACGCTCGCCAACTAGTGGACACTCCATAGTTACTGCAGTATGCATGCAAAGCTAACTGGCTACAATGGGAACCAATCAGACTGAACCTTCTCCCTGTTAGAGATTATCTGGTTTGATCTAGCCTGGTGGCGCCATCCTATGTACTTCCACCCAAAGATTTTGGCTCCGCACATAGTCTGGCTAAAGCCTCCAAGCTCGGTTCACTCACTGTTTAGCCAATCAGCAAAAAGTTGAGAGTGGTGATGCAGAACTCACCCATGGAGTCCATTACTGATTGGTTATGGTAACAAGATTCACACTTTTGTCTTTTTTGTATGCTTTTGCAACACTATATCGTAACAGTCATGCCAATAAAGCACAATTTGAATTTTAATTTGAATTCGGAACTCCAATTAATTTAAATTGCAGCTTAAGCGTAGACCATCTCCCACCCTTCACGGAGACGGATTCCTCTTACTGTAGTTTTCGCCAAACTGATTGACGGCTTTCGCCCAGGCTAGGTTTGATCATCCATGGGGGGAAAAAACATTTTTGTTTTTCAGTTAAATTTGCGTTATTGCATATAACGGGCAAACACAGTAATAAGAATATGTTTTTGTCCCCACAACAACGGTGCGAAATTTAAAAAAACCCAAATCTAAATAAAGAAATCACACCAAACACTAGATGATATACTAAATCAAAACAACATCAAAATTTGGCCTTGTGAAAATGTCAAAATGTCTTGAAAAAATGTTAACACCTACTGGCAGCACAGTTTAAATTATACAACTCTAGAGAAGTATAGATTACAAATTGACAAAGGGTGGAGTTGAATTGATTTCAAATGTTCAAGGAAAGGGTTCCGCATTTTGTAGAATTTAGTGAACTCCATGGATATATATTTTGTACCATAGCATGGATTTTTGCAAAGACCATATGGTCTGTCTGATAAAGAATTAAGAGACACATTCAAAGTTACTCAGTGCTCCTTGAACTGGCCTGATTTATGTCAAACCAAGCCAAATGTTTGCATTAGAATATTGAGTACAATAAGCTGCTGAGGTAATGTTTGCTGTGCTCAGCACAACTTAATATATTTTTTGTTTTCCTTCAGATAAGCTGCGCTGGAAGGACCTGCGATGTGGCTTCACGATGCCCTTCATCTGTTCCAAGAGGTCGCGCAGGCCACAGATGACTGATTTCATCTCTTGCTCACCGTAGAAGGGATGCTGTGGCCACAGCTGTTCACCTTGCTTTAGCTGAAGCATTTGCCTTGTTATGCAAAATGACAACTGTGTGTGTGAGGAATCTGTGGCCTTTTGAAATGAGTTTAAATGAAATACAAAGTCCTTAGAAACAATTTGCCCACTAGTGTTCTGTGTCTGTTGAACCTGGAAAAAAATATTACATTACAACATTACATTGCATTTGGCAGCTTTTTAACCAAAGCGTCTTAAAGTTGAGGACATAATCATAGCCAAGGAAAGCACAGGAAATATACAGAACAAGGGCAGTTTATGGTTAGGTGTTTTTTTTCCCTTCATACGCATGCGAGCGCACACACGCACACGCACACACACACTTTCCCACTTTGTCCCTCCATTCCCTTTACTAATCCTTTGTGGAGTGTGGTCACATTATTTGGTTACCACTGTCGCAGGTTTTGGTTTTCTCACTATGACGTCACAAATCGAGGGTTTGGAGCCAGAGGGGCATACGTGGCATTTGACCAACTTTACAGGAGAGCCAAAACAAAATTTTGACCACTATTTAATCAACTATATTTATTTACCTTTAACCACAACATCATAGCCATGAACATAATTAAATGAGGCAGTCATGAATTCAAAATATGATGTCATATTGACATACTGAACATGCTCTCAAATTTAGAAAATTGCTAAAAATACAGAAAAATATAAACAAAAATGCACAATACGCCTTTTGGGCACCAAACATTTTGAATGTTAAGAGAGGGAAAAGGACGTATCTGCTCATTCTTGGTTAAAAACAATGTGATGAATAAGTCATGATTTCTTCCTTTTATTTCAAATACTGTATACAACAAAGACATCCTGATGTGTCAGTACCTCCACTTCTCAATTTAGTGTAAATGCAATGTACCCTGGTCATTTCCATCCCATACAAGTACACAATCCAATGCTCACCCCTGTTTTCGCATCCATTTAGTGCACTAATCTCATGCATTACTTCCCATTAATGTTTTTAATTTCAAACACTTGAACAGTGTAACATTTACTGTATTTACAAGCAGTTCAATTTCAATTCTATAGTTTGTATGCACTTGACTTTAGCATAGAGGCCTTCTGAGCCTATCTAAGCCATTGGTGTGAATGGAGATACGCCCTGTATTTTTGGTACATTTAGATAGAGCTCATCAAGACCTTTAATTTGATATATATAACTCATTTTTGTCAAAAATGCCATTTACGCCCCTCTGGCTCTAAGCCCTCGAAATAATCTGTGGGATTTTAACACAAGGTTGCTGTAGAATGTTTAAAAGTCCAGAAATACTGAGGAAAATCCGTGCTCCTTAAAGGATTACGGAGAAACAAAACAAACTACACACTTACACAACAAAATTATGAACAATAGGCAAGCCACAACAGGAACGATTGCCATCAAAATAATCAATGATCTCCATTTCAGAGATCCATCCCACTGACTGTATGATCAGTCCTGCCCAGCCTTCTCTTTAGGCTTTGACCTGTCAATTAGAAAGTCTATGCAAGAGGTAATTGAAGGTTATAAGTGGAAGGCAAGGCAAGGCCATTTTATTTCTATTGCACAGTTAGTCAAATGTCTTTATTAGAGGATGGCCTCTTGAGATGGGCATCTGGTTTTCGAGAGGGTCCTCAAAATACAGACATAACATATACATACACGGATGCAGTTCAATGTGCTATACAATTAGGTAATAAAATAAAATAAAGAAATAAAGCATAAGAACATGGCAAATGAATTAAGGCATACCAGCCATGGCCGAACGGTGAGGGAGATGAACTTTAGATCAGAGGGTCGCAGGTTCAAATCCCACCCTTACACTCCCTGTGTCACTCCATGGCTGAGGTGCCCTCGAACAAGGCCCCTAACCCCACACTGATCCAGGACTGACTGGCAGAGGTGTAAAAGGTTAACGTAAAAGTACTTTTGTGGTGTAATTACAACACTAGCATGTGGCATTACATAGCTGTTACACCATTTACTCCATTGTAACTAATGGCATAAGATACACTGTGTTATTATTGAAAAACACTGAAAACCTATCAAGAACCCACCACAAAGTTGATCCAACCAGTGCACAGTTAGCAGATCGTAAGACGTGTACACATGTCTACTGTTTACTCAGATAAGTTACTTCTGTGGAAAGGAAACTGTGTTTCTTTTTTTTACTCTTACTTTTACGTTTGACACCTCTGCTGACTGGAAACCATACCCTGTAAAATAACGGTAAGTCGCATTGGATAAAAGTGTAATGTAGCCTAATGTAATGCATGCATACAATGAAAAAGGTCGGAAGGGATAAAAGCAAGGAGTAAAGAGGGCATCATTAAATGATTTGAATTAAAGACAAAATGAAAACATCAAAATCAATAGTCAGCTATTTGAGGGACAACAGGCAAGCCACAGAGTACTTCTTTATAATAATCTCTAATAGTGATGCGTAGTGTGTGGCATGATGTGGTGATGTTACAGAACACAGACCAAGTGTACGTATAATAAGCCTTTATTGACCAATCATGTGGTGGTAGGGCACACATGTGCACACTGTTCTAGTAATAATTGCCAATGTGTGTTTGATTTTGTCATGTGTGTGCTCTGAATCCAGAGTACTTCATACATTCGATAACACTTTTTTTTAAAAATAAAAAGTCTAATGAAATGTACTCATATACATGTGTAATATAAAATACAGATCAAACACATGGTCAAATAATTGTGCAAATCTGGAAAAATTGAAAAAATAAAATGGAACATTGTTACGCATGGAAATTCTTTTCTAAATGGGCACCTGTGCTTGCTAGGTGTAAGTTAGTCACAACAGCTTCACTGATGATCTAGCTCCTAACCGAAACCCAGGGTAGAGTGTGTGAGAGAATGTGGTCTGGACTTTGTGCAGGAGTGTCATTGTAGTGTCAGAGATGCTGTAGAAGGCCAGAGTCCCTGCCCTGTGGTCCACATACACTCCTACTCTGGACACTCCTACTCCAGAGCTTCCCTCTCCTACACTGCAACTCATATTATTGTGGGCGAACGCTGTCACCCCACTATTGTGGGCCCCACCCACATACAGTTTCCAGGACTGCTCATTGCCTCCAAACCAGCTGTCTTTAATGTTTCCTTTCCTTATTAAGGTTTTATATGACACGGCAACGTTAACCCACGTCTCACCACTCCACTCAACTTCCCAGTAGCAGCGTCCAGACACACCCTCTCTACACAGCACCTGACACTTCTCATCAAATCTCTCTGGATGGTCTGGATATGACTGGGGGTCCTCATCTCTCCTCTCCGCCCTCCTGTTCTCCTCAGACAGATGGAGGTATCTGTGCGCTGTGTTCGGATCCAGTGTGAAGCGGCAGTAATCTAATCCAAGAGAGATATCAAGAAAATCAAGATATCAAAGAAAACAGTTTTAGTTGTAGGGGTAGGGTTTTAGGTGTGTGTGCATGTGTGTGTAATTCCTTACACTGTAAGAAGTCCTCTCTGGTCACTCCTTCAGCCATAACAGCCTGCTCTTCAGACACTGAGACAGAAAGCATGATATTAGGTAAGGGTTGGAGGGATCTGAGCTTCACAAGATTCTATTATTTGTTCAAGGGAATGACCAGTAGGCTATGATGCAGCTGGGTAGATCATGAAAACGCTGGACCCTTGGGGTCTGTTCCAGTGATATTATGCTTTAGGTGTGTGTGTCTGTGTGCGTGCGTGCATGTGAGTGTGTGTGTGTGTGTGTGCGCGTGCGTGCGTGCGTGCGTGCGTGCGTGCGTGTGTGTGTGTGTGTGTGTGTGTGTTGCATGTGTGAAAGACTCACATTCTTCACTCTGGACCATCTCTACAGTTGCGACTGATTTGAGATACAGAAGAAACAACATGTTAGCTTGGCCTGCCACGTGACTTGTTAATGCTATTAAAGAAGGTCATTCATGAAGAATGTGTCTGTAATTTCTCTGTTTGTCTGACCTGCTGCAGATACTGTGTCTGCTTCCTGCTTGCAGATGGAATCTACCTTCTCCTCCTGGTCCATCTTCAGTTCAGAGATGTTTTCGCTGAGTCACAGTAGATGGTTGAATTTATTTGTATTGTAAGGAATGTCAGAGATACGTGTATTAACACACACACACACACACGCACTCCATTTCTGGAAATTGGTTCATGTTACTCTTGTCTTTGAGATACATGATATGAGGTTTATCTTTCTCTTGTTCTTCCAGCTGTTCTCTGAGGCCATCAACGAAACCTCCTGCTCCTCTGGTTTAAATGTGAGCGCAATTGGTATTAAGATTTATCATTAGAAAACATGTTTAGCCTACTGCTGTCCTTATATGGTAAGCAGTGCACACATTACAGCTTTCTTCACATAAACTGCACTTGCAGGCCTACCAAGATGAATATGCTCACCATGTTCACTTGGGAAGTTAATGTTTCACCCTATTTAATAGACCTTGTACCTCCTTCTACAATGGGTGGTGTCTCAAACGATGTCAGTGGAACGTCGTAACAGTCAGTGAAAAGACTTAACTACCATCAGAGATTGAAAAATTCTTGTATTCTCTCAGCGACAATCGCACTACACGACTATGACATTACACAGGGTCTTTAGTAATGCATACAACGTGGTTACCATTCATTCATTACCATTACCAGTTTTCTTGATGGGTTAAAGAATTCCGATTCAACGCAATGTCAGATCCTTTCAATCCATTAATTTAACATAGATACTATACATGGTGGTCCAGGTGCGGCCGGGGTAGGCTGTCACCTGACACAAGTACAGTATGCTACCTGGGAAGGGGACGTGTGGGCTGAGGTGTTGGGCTTTAGTTCGGCCTAGACATTTGGGATCTTTCAACACCCTTGCCGTGGGTTAGGTGGTCTTGTTCTCATTAACTCAGCTCTGTGTTGGTGTCAAAATGCATAAAATACAAATACTGTGTAGTGTAACATGATGCCTCAAAAGTATTTGTTGTTCCTGATCCTTACCTTCTCAGTAGGCTTAGTAGGCGATCACATTAGGCCCTGGCCTTTAATCTCATACACAGATAACAGTTTGATCAGTAGACCATGACAAAAGATTTCAAGAACGTTGTTACTGTATGACTTCAGTCGTAGGCTAGATTTTGTTTAAGCTTCTTGGCATTGCTGTTCTCCTGCTGTTTCTCCACAACTTACAAACATGTCCAAACCCTGGTAGTGAAACACTTCCTGGGAGACACGTCATCAACAGTGGGGTGATGCTTCCCCCTGCTGCCAATTGATGGAATTACCGGTATATGAAATGTGTGTGTGTGTGTGTGTGTGTGTGTGTGTGTGTGTGTGTGTGTGTGTGTGTGTGTGTGTGTGTGTGTGTGTGTGTGTGTGTGTGTGTGTGTGTGCGCGTGCGCGCAGATTCGTGGATTTTCATTGTGTATTTTCATCAAAACTGTGCATGAACACATGGAGAATTACGTAGGCTACTTACCAAAAATATAATTCTAGATGTTGTCCAACAGCAATGACAGCTGTCTATCCACGTGACGTCGACACGGCACAACTGATGGCCCCACACATTTCAATAAGCTTATTTTTGTCTATTTTCAAATAAAAATGCCCAGACAGTCATGTCAATCCTAATTGAACATTAATGTCCTCAAATAACTCACTAGAATTGTAGAATTGAAATTTTGAGACCCAATACCTAGTTTTAAACATTTGCTAATGGGTGGGAGACGTGACGCCTTGTTTTTTTCGTAACATTGGTTAAAAACCTACAAAACTGTTATTTTTCCTTTAAAAAACAAATGTCAATGAAAGAAGATGTGGTACACTATGTTTCATATTAGTCTTAGATGAGAAGAAACATTTTTGTTAAGATTTATGCAAAGGTTTATATGTCAAATATCCTGCGGTGTGACTGTAACATTAATGAAACCTGGAATATAACATATATATAAATTAACCAACAACATTTTGAATAATATGTGAAGCATTTGGCATGATTGCATAAATATTCAAGATTCAAGATTCTTTTTAATAGTCCCGAAGGAAATTTGTCTTGGACATACATAGCTGCCACATACACACAACATACACATGACGCCAAAAAACAAAAACAACAATAAACACACATATACATAGAAACACTCAAGTGCATATCCACCACAGCCCACCACCCGCATACATACATGGCATTACAGGATGGTAGTTGTTAATGACCTGCGTTCAGTAGGTTAACAGAAACAGGGACAAAAGAAAACCTATACCTATTCAGAAACCTTTTCTTGTTTTTAACTGGTACTCTGAATCGCCTGCCAGAGGGTAGCAGCTCATATTCTGGGTACAGAACATGTGATGGGTCCTCAGTTATTTTCCTAGCATGCCTAACTACAGACTCTTCATATATTGCTTGGAGGGTGGGGTAGTCCCTCACCCCCACTACCTTCAGTGCAGTGCGGGTCAGTCTGTCTATTTGATAATATATATCAAATATATCAAATATATTAACTTTATATTAAGATATGTGAATGTGAAAAAAACTCAAGACAGTAATATTAACTACAAGTTCAATTTCGTAACACAAATTGTGTCCTGTGGGGTGACATGTATGTCTATGTTTGTGAACGGGCAGCTGCAAGGCCAACTACAAGGGTCAGAAAGACTGGCTCCTAACCAGTCAGTACCTCAGTTATTGGAGAGTGCTGTGGAAGTTTAAAGTGACTCTTAAGCTCTTAATATGTCTTCATATTGCAATGTTTCTGTCACGCAATGCTTAAGTTCATTTTATGGTGTCCTGTGGTGTGACTGGTCTTATAGAAGGAAAAAAAGTTTTTTATAAATGAAAACACATATTAAGATTAAACACAATATCATTATCAAGTTAGCATGAGCTCAGATGTCAGTCATGTATACCAAAGGATTAAAATGGCCATAATACAGTGAATTCCCTGTGTTGTGACTCCATTTTCCTGTGGTGTGACATGCCTATGCAATGTGTTGATGCGGGACACATTTTCCCAAAAATGGCAAAAATAAGGTGAAATTCCACAGACCACTAAGTGCTTTATTTTTTTCAATTTTTTTTTCAATTTTTATCCATCATTTTTTTCAGGAATTTGAAAAACTTTTTTTTTTGCGTTACGCCCTTAAACGTCAACCACCCTAATACAAGCATTTTACAGCCATTGTCTTGATATGATATTGAGTCACAGCCATTTACTTAGAGAGGTGAAACCTGTGTTGGAGGGAATCTGTCTTGTATTGCCTGTATAAATTCAAATTGACTCGAAGGACTGGGTATTTTTACTTGAAAATAGACAGAAAAATAAGCTTGTTGAAACATGTGGGGCCCTCAGTTTTGCTGTGCTGTTGACGTCACTGTTTGGCATTTTTTGATATTTTTTAAATAATTGTTTTTATTTTTTATATATTTACATTTTTTGTTAAGTTTGTTAAGTTCATGCACAGAAATAATGCCCTCTCTGAAAATGTATTATTTTCTTTAAAAAGCCACAAAAATATAGAGAATTAATTAAGTGAGAAGGTGAGTCCATACTTTGGCCTGTACTGTATATAAAAGAAACAAATACATCCACACAAGGGACTTATCAGTCTGATGTGTCACCTCTCTGTCTCTCTCACCTGATAACCTTTGATGCGTCACCTGACCACACTGTAAATAAGCGGAAATAGGAAACGGTTGCAAAAGTGGTCAGTTGCACTTGCAACATGTTTTTTGGGCCTTCGTTTGGAGACCAAGGCTCTACAACCAACCAGTATAATGAATAGGATTCCTTGGCATAGGATGCACTTCCCAGTGATTCATGGGCAGTGAACTACATTTGCTGCTGCTAGGAGTGTTTTGATTTATCTTACTATACTGTACTCTATTTAAAGTAATGCACAATCTGGTGTAGCATCAATGTCATATGTGGAATGGCTTATGTACTGTACGCAGTCTAATATTCAGTAGAAACACATAGGCTACTGTGTATACACGGTCGTTTGCTTTGATTTTTTATGCTTTTGGGAATTCATGATTCCATGATTGCACATGGCCATTTTTGTTTAAATGCACATACAATTCTGTTGGACTTATTAATGATTTCACAAATTAATTTTGTATTACTTTTATTCATCAAAATACAATAAAAACATAGCTCACGTTACTGTCTCCTCCTCTTGGTTCCAAAAAATAACAGCAGACTAAGTTACATAAGCCATGAAATAAAATGATGACAGCAGAGGAGAGTTGGAGATCTAATACACTAAGCTACACACAATACAATGCAATGCAGTACAATTCTATAACCATACAATAACTGATGTGCTGTATATTTAGATGATCAAATTTGGTATGTTGCTTTTTCAAAACTGCTGTTTGTAAAGTAGACTTAATTTTCCCCCAGGGACAAATTTGTCTTGGACTTCACAGTCACTGCGTCCCTTACCCTCTACTCACATATCCACATTACTGACTCATACACAACATAAATACAGTATATGTCCTAAATAAAATACATAGACCACAAGACTGCACTACATAACATGTCTGATATCTATCATTGAGCACTCTTATAGCAGCTGCACAAAGGAGTTTTGGTGAAGGCAAGCCCGGGTCGCAAACAGTGCAGTGCCACTTGAAGTCAGTGTCACTTCTTTTGTGACACTGTATACCTTGTTTGACATAGCCCATCAAGCTGGAAGCTCTGAAACAACTGAGATAGTAAAAACTAACAGAGTCAGTAGCACACACTCCAAGAAGGTGTGGGTCAGCTGGACCCTGCCATATAGCATACCATGAATCATCTGCACAAATATAAATATAAAATCATTTTTTTAAACATGATGTTACTGTGTACACTCTGTTGAAAATATGTAGCTGACAAAGAGTGGGCTCGTTACACATGACAAGAAAAAAAAACCCTCAAATATAGGGTTTGGTCACAGAGTCCAAAATATCACAATTATGAGTGAAATGTGACTCCATCAAATTGATTGAATAATTACAGTACGTTCAGACTATCAGACTAATGTTTAGGTTGCAGTATCTCTGCCATTTGCCCCCTGTCCCCTATTACAGCAGAACAGAAGAGTTCTCCACACATGTGTAACATCCCTCCTAATGAATACATAAAGTAGAAGATCAAACAGGGGATTCAACACGATAAGAATATCAGTCATGGAGCTCATAGAATAACTATAACAATAATGTGTAATGATGAAAGGTAGAAATAAGATGGTGTAAATACCCAGAATAAGCCCCAAGATAGCCCTGATGCGTATCTGGTCGTTACCAGGCACTGATGACATGGACAGAGCCCTCCATGTTGCCACAAAAAAGAACATCACCACGGGATACGGGACCAGCAAGACGGCCCACAAGATATACCCTGAACTATATTCCTCTGGTGTGAAGAATGTGATGACAGCTGACAAGATCCAAATGATGACAGATACAATAACTGATATCTTGCGTTTGTGGATGTGTCTGTACCACACAGCATGGGCAATCATCACATATCTCTCTGCAGAGATGCACATCATGAAAAAAACATTAACCTGCACACCAAATAAGTACATCAGGTAGCTATAGGTGTGGGAATGTATATACTCATCAAATGCATCCCAGGAAAAGTACTTCAATACAGAAGCTTGAATTGGATTGGCACAAACTTGAATCAGGTCAGAGATGAGCATGTTGATGACATACACAGGAGCAACTTGGTCAGGTCTAATCTGAGAGCGTAACTTATGTAGAGCAAAGCAGATTCCAGGATATGCAACGAGGAAAATAATCCAGTAAACTATGAATTGAGTGTTCTGCCAATCCCATTCCCATTCCCAATCCCAATCCCGGTACTCCCTGTCCGGATACTCTGTAAAGTTGCTGTGGTTGGAGTTATGAATGAAATTTGTTTCATTGTGTTGAAAGTCAGATACTACGTCAATATGGGTCTGGTTGTGAAGCACATCCATTTGAGATGGGATTTGGGCCATTTGTCTCTAGGAAGATAAATCACAAAACATAAAAACACTAAACTAAGATGTAAATCTAATAATATACTCATAGGCAACCTGACAGTGCAGCAGTAATCCCAGGTCTTCTTATTGGCTAGGTCAGAAACATGTCATATGACCACATGCATAGATTCATGTTTATTATTATAAATTAGAAACATGTTATATGTCTACAGTACATGTATTTATTAATGTCTAATTATAAATAAGTAACATGCTATATATATAGAGAGAGAATTGATCAATGTCTGTTATACTGTAGATTAGAAACGTTTCATACAGTATACCATACATGTATTGATTAATGTATAGCATGTAATACATTTGACACAGCGTTACATATACTTGAGAAGATGAACTTGCACTTTTACTTTTTCTTCATCACATTGAAACTTTCACAGAAGAAGTCAGTTATTTACCAGTTACCAGTCATTTACTGTTTCTACAATAAATAAATAAATGTGTACTCACTGGTCTGAAGTTCTTTTAAGTTGTTGGCTCAATGTGGTAGTAGCAAAGACAGTGTAGGGGCAGTTAAAACCTAGAGAAAGTCCACTCACTTGTAATAAATACGTCATCCACACAAGTCTGATGTAGGGATGTAGGGGTGGGCAATATGGCAAAATAAATAAATAAATCATATCACGATTTTTTAACATAAAATCTCGATTCTGATTTTTTATCAAAATCTTCCATCGAAATGTACATACTTATTGATCATTAGTAATTCATTAAATGTAAACACACTGATGACACTCTCATAAAGTGCACAATTGAAATGCAATAATAAGGAATAAAGGTGAAGACAACAGCACTAAGTAAGTAGACATCACTCTGATAGTGATAGTAAACACCCTCAATGCAAGACGATCTATATACGATTCTCCAATTTGGCAGATTTGAGACGATCTTGTTCTCGATTCCACGATTTGCTATCATCATATTGCTATACCCCTAGCCTGGTGTGTCACCTTTCTGACACCTGATAGCCTTTGATGCGTCACCTGATCGCACTGTAACCAAGCTGACATTCAGAAGGAGGAAGCATGGAGGTGAGAAAGGGAACAGATGCATAAGAAGACAGTTGCGACATCTTTGAAGAAGACAGTTGCAACATCTTTGAAGAAGATAGTTGCAACATCTTTGCAGTTGCAGCAACACTCTCTCTCTTATCACATGCAAGCAGTAGGGTGATGTGATGATTATCACGTCTGTAGTGTAGCTTGTGACAATTATAAAAGTGGTGCAACTGTCCCTGACAGGGGTGAAAATAGTTTTAATGTCTTACCGGTGCTTTTTTTCAAGGATGTTCTTCCAGCAACCGCCCTCCCAATGCCAACATCAGAAATAGCGCTAACAAAAATAAACATCTGCACTGCAGATCTATATCGCTGCATGTCTATTTTGGGTAACTTTGAGATATTCCCTTCATAGGACACTTGTCTCAAATGGTATGGTGTGGTTGCATGTTTTTTACTTGAATAGAATTTCCAAATATGGGTTTCTGGCCAGCATTTACCCTATTCTCTTACCGGTACTGCGCACTGGCTCTAAATGTTATACTTTCACCACTGGTCCCTGACCTCCCCTCGTAGGCAACACTATTTGCAAGCCATTGTGTGGATTCCAATATGCGGACCTCCGTCCTCCGTGGCTCACTTGCCTGCTTGTGACCTCAGGATGACGTCACTGACGACAGAAAATGAATTAAATATCTTGCTAAAGCACAATTCTAATGTCATTTCCTCAGGATGGTGAAGGGGAACAGTCCCCCAAAAAATGTTTTGGCTAGGCTGACAGCGGGAAAACATTATTGTTTTATCCACGGAGGCGGGGCGTCAGCAAAACGCGAGGCCACAAGCACAAGTGGAGGATGGGGGTCTACATATTGGAAATCACCCTTTGTGTCTGATGTGATGAATAAAGATTACCAGTAGGTTACAGTTTTTGCCGACTGCTTGCACACAATTTGCAAAATTTGGCTCATAGAGTCAAAACTCTACACACAAGCCAATTACTCTCAACACTTGGAGATAAACCCTTCACATATATGGCAACATGAAGCTCTGCTATAAAAGCATAAACATTGCCATAAAAACCTTACAATCTTTTGTCAAAACCTCACTTTCATGTCAAAAGACACACAAAAGCACCAAATGAGAAAACAAATTAGATCATCTTTAAAACAGTTGTCTGCTTTATACTAAACACAGCAGTCTTTCTTTTTGGAGCAGTCTATTCAGTCTCACAGAATGTACATTTTCTCAAGAGCCCAAAATTCAATACTGTACATTACAAAACTGCACCTTAGAGTACAGGACATTAAACCAAAGCAAAATATATCTCAAACAGTGCATCACTCTAAATACAACAGTGTGTAGGTGAGTTTATGTTCCTTTTTTGTGTATTGGTTATATTCACACATTTTCAAACATCTAAATATGATATAAATATGGGGTTACGTCAACATGCTGTAATGACAATCATAGTCAATATAGGCTACTTTGTTTGGCTATGAGGTATGAGGTATTCACGGAATACAATACATTTCCACAGACACACTATGCAGCTGACATCTACATGACATCATCAAAATTATATCATGTTCAGTCAGTTTGCTCAAGTGCTTGCTTGGTAGTGTTCTGAAAATGACACTATTTCTACAAACTATCATGTTCACATTACCTAACATGTGATGATGAAGACAAAAGGCTACTCTTGGCGGCATGTATCAGGCTAGGTTTTACAGTACGTGAGTCAGTCAATGCCATACTACATATTCTACACTTTCAATCAAAGTAAAACAAATAAATGCAAAATAAAACAAATGCAATGTAATATAAAGCATGCAACGTTGTAACATGGAAGAATAGTGTTCAATTTTGAAAGCATGTGTTTTATTGTCTGTGTCTAAATCTTGTCATACATCAGTGTGTTTTGTTTTTTTTAACAGATGTGTTTTCACAATGACACTCTGAGATTTTACTTTTGAACAAAGTGTCTTGTGTATGAAATTGTGTGTAGACAGCTGGAGTCTGTGTGTTGCCTAAAGGAGCAAGTGCCTTGCTAAACTGGTATGAAAGTGTAATGCTTGACTTTTGTTTAAAGTCAAGCAATAAGTGTTTAAGTTATGCACCATAACTTAGCGATATGCTACTTTGGTTTAAGCATCTGCCTTTAACCTCCTGACTACCAGGGGAAAAAAAGTTTAAAAATCTTTGTTTTTTTTCACTCCCCCAATTGTTTGAAGGCAAAAAATGAGATTGACAACATTTTTTTCGAATTTTTATTTTTCATTTTAAAGATTTAATGTGTCCATTACAGTGGACATTGGAAGGTCGTACATTGAAAATGTACCTTAATTGCTATCAATCAATCTGGATGAAAAAGCATAACAATCAGTTTAATAATTAGTAAATTTGAGCATTTATGAGTTTACAATGAGTGTTTTATTGGTTTGAGGTGGTAACTGGATGTGTCTGTGACCATTATCATTCATGCAGGTCATCTCAAGTCAAAGCAATTTTGTTTTAAGCAACTGGACTTGCAGTTGAAGCTTGAATGACATGTGGTCCCTCAACTGAGAACTTTCACCAGAGTTGACTAATTTTATAGTTCTGATGTGTGAAATATGGGTTATCATCTCTGGAACAAACATGTGTTCATGTCTATAGGATTAATTTAGTCTTAATCTAATTTTTGGTTGAAATATTGTCCTGCAAAGTTCAGACACACATCAGAGTCATGCTCCACATGGGGCGATAAATGCATCAATAGGAAAAGTTCTGCTTATTCTGATTCTACTTTTCCTGCTTGAAATGAATCCTAAGAGGTCTCTGAACCTTCAGCATCTTCCTCAAACATCACATCTAGGATTATTTATCAATAATGTGCTGTAAAGTGTCTCTCCTTCTGATTCTGATACTGACTTTCTGACTAGAAAAATACTAACAAAATGGAAGATGTCACTACCAATGTCCATTTTAGAGGACATTTCTTTAACGCCTAAATATGGGGATTAAATAATGTTACATTAATTTAGAAATGGTTTAATTGTGCTCTGAAGAGATTGAAATAACATATAAAGATGATGTTTTAAGACAATAATTTCCCACTTTTAAGTATTATGCATTTACTTTCCCTTTAGCCAAAAGCGGCCTATTTTTAATGTACACCATTTTCCTTGTGTAACCGAGGGTAGGTTGGAGATTTAAGTATTTAAGTGTGTGCTTTAACGACTACGCCACTGGTGGCCTTGCACCACCAGATATACTTGTTGAACAATGGTTCTTAGACCAAGCTTTAAACCAGGGTTTCCCGCACACAGGTAAGTAAGTAAGGGCAGAGGCATGGGTTCAAGTGATAATACAATTGTCAGTATTTATTTAACAGCTCCAACCAGCAGGCTGGTGCAGGTTCAGTTATTTTCTCTTTTTACCAATGTTACTGAAAACAAAATACATTAAAAGGGCAACAACTGGTTCACACAATAGGCCTAACAGAGCAGCAGTGGCATCGCTCTGCTGAAAACAAAATGACAATTGTAAGTTGCAAGGTTTTGAATGTTCACACACTAAATATATGTACATCACAACACCATAAATGTTTACAAGCAAAGCATGCAGGGATCAATGTTTACAAAGCATGCAGGGATCAGAATCACACAATATAGACGAGTCATGCAATATGTAGGCCTACTTCAGAATCACACAAGGACACACAAAGTCATGCAGTGTAATCTCAAATTCACACTTAAATTGAACAAACCATGCAGATTAGGCTACGCTATGGCAAACATTAGCAGTGTTCAAACGATGCACAAACATACACAGTACATGAACAAAACAATTGTTACCTTGTTGCAACCAACTGAAGCTTAGCATCTCCAATCAGCGCTCCCAGCAGTCACACTCATATGGAACATCCACTACAATAATAATAGTGACAACATTAGGGCGCTAGCCACAAACAATGTATGCATTATAAAACAAAATAAACATGTGTTGCATTAAAATACACAACAGCACAAAGTTAAAACATACCTCCTGCAGCACCAAAGCAGACTGACACACCACACCAAAGCTTGAGATGCCCCCAGCATCCTCAAGACGAAACCATCAGGGCAGGCATCCTACATCTACCCAGAGGCATTCCGTATGCTGCGGAAGCAAACACTTCCCATGAAGCAGCGAGGACCGGGGGACAACGCGACAAAGCAGGGCTTGTGCGTGACCGGTCTGTCAGAGCCCTTTTTATGAATGAAAAGCTAATTGGTGCGTAGCCACCGGCATGCTACCTGGGGGTGTGTCAACAAGAGGTAAGCTATGGTGGCTGCAGGAGGACAATTGAAAACAGTACTTGGGTTACATTATTCCCCTCACTTTTGTATCGGCGTCCCGCCGATAGACTTGTGTTTCCAAACACCAAGCCTCAGTTTTCATCAAAAAGTGGGAGCACTCACACTGCACACACACCAGCATGCACACCCTCACACAGGTGCACACACGCAGGCAGACGCGTACACCATCACACACACACACAGGCATGCACACGCAGGCAGGCGTGCACACACACATGCCTGAGCAGGGAGTATTCACACATTCAGGTCACATGNTGAACATCAAACACTGTACAGAGAAATAAAAAACTCTAAAAGCATGTCAAAACACACAATTTAAAACAATGCCAGAAGGCATCAAAACTGTTGGATTGGTTTGGTGTGTCCCTTGGCCCTGGCCAAATAAGGAGAGGAGGGGCTGCCTGTAGAGGGGTGGGCCCCGATGGCAACCTGCTGGCCACCGCACTACCAGGCCAACTGACCGGGCTCCTGACACTTCAACATCTGCAGTCTCCGTGCGGCCCTGTTCGAGACCGCTGCAGCCAGTAGACAGTACCAGTACCCTGAGCAGTACACACACTCCGTCCATTAGAAGGCTCCGATGCAGCATTGGAGATCTCAGGCGTGGCAGCGGGGTCGGCCACAACTGGCCTGTTGGTCGCCTCCTGGGTCAAGCGGTCATTGTCTGAGCGGAGCCAACACACTAGCTCCACTAGCTGCTCCAGCTCCTCAGCCATCACTACCCGGGAAAACAGTCAAGTGACGCCAATGATGATGAGAAGTCGTGCTGGGCTGAGAACCGCGAGGCGATGTGACCCTTCAGGTCAGCTGCAGGATCCCCCACTGCGCCGACTGCTGCTCTGCCTAAATGAAACCAGCCATTGCCCTTTTACAAAAAAACTAAACTGAAACCCACGCCTCTGTTTACATATCCTGCCGACTACGCCACTTTGTAACCGAGGGTAGGTTGGAGATTTAAGTATTTAAGTGTGTGTTTTTAACGACTACGCCACTGGTGGCCTTTCACCACCAGATATACTTGTTGAACAATGGTTCTTAGACCAAGCTTTAAACCAGGGTTTCCCGCACACAGGTAAGTAAGTAAGGGCAGAGGCATGGGTTCAAGTGATAATACAATTGTCAGTATTTATTTAACAGCTCCAACCAGCAGGCTGGTGCAGGTTCAGTTATTTTCTCTTTTTACCAATGTTACTGAAAACAAAATACATTAAAAGGGCAACAACTGGTTCACACAATAGGCCTAACAGAGCAGCAGTGGCATCGCTCTGCTGAAAACAAAATGACAATTGTAAGTTGCAAGGTTTTGAATGTTCACACACTAAATATATGTACATCACAACACCATAAATGTTTACAAGCAAAGCATGCAGGGATCAATGTTTACAAAGCATGCAGGGATCAGAATCACACAATATAGACGAGTCATGCAATATGTAGGCCTACTTCAGAATCACACAAGGACACACAAAGTCATGCAGTGTAATCTCAAATTCACACTTAAATTGAACAAACCATGCAGATTAGGCTACGCTATGGCAAACATTAGCAGTGTTCAAACGATGCACAAACATACACAGTACATGAACAAAACAATTGTTACCTTGTTGCAACCAACTGAAGCTTAGAATCTCCAATCAGCGCTCCCAGCAGTCACACTCATATGGAACATCCACTACAATAATAATAGTGACAACATTAGGGCGCTAGCCACAAACAATGTATGCATTATAAAACAAAATAAACATGTGTTGCATTAAAATACACAACAGCACAAAGTTAAAACATACCTCCTGCAGCACCAAAGCAGACTGACACACCACACCAAAGCTTGAGATGCCCCCAGCATCCTCAAGACGAAACCATCAGGGCAGGCATCCTACATCTACCCAGAGGCATTCCGTATGCTGCGGAAGCAAACACTTCCCATGAAGCAGCGAGGACCGGGGGACAACGCGACAAAGCAGGGCTTGTGCGTGACCGGTCTGTCAGAGCCCTTTTTATGAATGAAAAGCTAATTGGTGCGTAGCCACCGGCATGCTACCTGGGGGTGTGTCAACAAGAGGTAAGCTATGGTGGCTGCAGGAGGACAATTGACAACAGTACTCGGGTTACACGTGCAAAGAAATAGAAAGTTCCCAAAACCCCACCCCTACACACATGGTATCATTGGAAAGCTCTGAATGTCCTCTTCAAAGACCATTGGGAGTTAGCACAGTAGTGTGTATGGGGTGGGAGATATTGCGGTTTACAGATGTCCTCTAGAGTGGACAAAAATGAACTGCTGGTAGTCAGGAGGATAGTGATTAAGCAGTAGGCAAAAACTGTAAGTGGAATAGGCCAGTGGTTCTTAACCTTTTTTCCTTAACGCACCCCCTAACCTGTGGCCAAGACGAGCTGCACACCCCCAACCAAAACTTCTGCACGTATCTATGCACTAAAATAGATTGAAGTGATTAATTGCAATGATTCCTGCTTGAGACATTAATCAATACCTTAGGCCAAATGACTTTTTGTGGGTACCAGAACATGCTTTAATTTGGTTTTGATTTGGCCTAATTACAATGTTCACTAGCAAATTTAGTTCCCAACCTCAACACAAACAAAATTCTGCGCACCCCCTGGAACCTCTGGCGCACCCCCAGGGGGTGCGCGCACCCCCAGGGGGTGCCCGCACCCCAGGTTAAGAACCACTGGAATAGGCTATTGGATTGGAGCGAAGAAACTCAGAAGTGCTCAGGAATTGTTGAAAAAATCTCTAAGGTGCTCTTTGGTGTGGGGGAAAAAAACAACGTCCTATCAAAAAGGGAGTCCAAGACATTCTTCTTGTGCAAAAATGATTAAAAAGCTTTTATTTAAACATGGCTATTCATTTAAAAACATGAGGGCAGAGACCCACGAGCCTTCTCCACCCTGAAGAAGACTCAGCACCGCTACGCGTGAGTCTCTGCTCTTTTTGATAAGGCTCTTGGATTGTTTACAGCTTTATTGAGCAAATAAATCGCCCTACCAGCAATACCGAGCCCCAATGTCATGCAGCCTGTTTACATGTTTATCAGCTGTCATTATCAAGCCAGTTCTTCAATGTTGTGCTTAGTACAGACAGAGGGGGTCTGAGGCACTCTGAAATCCGTTTAAAAGTCCTTTATTTTTACATCGGATTTCAGAGCGTCTCAGACCCCCTGTGTCAGTAGGCCTACCAAGTTTTCATTTTTGGATACCGATGAGCACCTGAAGATTTTTTTTCATGAAACTACCCCACAGACGCAACTTATCTTTCTCTCTCTACTTGGTTGTGTTAAGCTTACTTTGAATTAGTTTGTACTGTGTAGGCCTAAAGAGATGCTGTAGAACAGGGATGTCAAACTCACACTCAGGCCTGGGGGGGAAATTTGGCCGGCGGAGCCATTTTAGTTAGCCTGCGAGATAATTTCAAATCTGTAGGCCTATTACAGTTGGGTGAATCTGAGGAAGACCAAGTGGTCGAAACGTCATTGCCATTGAATGAATGAATAAAAAGAAGAAAAAATAACTTAAAGAAGAAAAAAATCCAAAGGAGTGTGCGAACCTTTTTTCAAAAAATACTATTACAGTTGGCCCACATATACCATAACTGTATAGCGTACTAAGATTTTTCGTATATCACAGGAATATGAGTGGGCCCAGGGCAGTCATTGAAACAGTGCACTCCAATGCAACAGAATGTGTAGGCACATTTGAACTATAATGGGAATCTGTTTAAACATGAGCAATTTTCGTCCATTTTTGAAAAAAAGAAAAAGAAATTTGGCCCGCGACTCCTGATTTTGGGCGTTTGAGGGGGCTGTGCGTGCCACTGCCTGTGTGTGTGTGTATGTGTGTATGCTTGCTGTGGTATTATTATTTGTGTGTGTGTGTGTGTGTGTGTGTGTGTGTGTGTGTGTGTGTGTGTGTGTGTGTGTGTGTGTGTGTGTGTGTGTGTGTGTGTGTGTGTGTGTGTGTGTGTACTGTGGTATTATTATTTGTGTGTGTGTGTGTGTGTGTGTGTGTGTGCTGTGGTATTATTATTTGTGTGTGTGTGTGTGTGTGTGTGTGAACCGAACATTGTGTCCACAGTTGAGAGTCACAGGATAGATCCAAACAAAAAACAACACATAAAATATCCTGCTTACTTGACATCCTGTTTACTCACTGCCATTCTTCCACATGAACATGTCCAAAACCTGTGAGTTTCAATTATGGTGAACATTTAACATGGAAGGAACTTGTTTAACCCACCTGCAAAAAAGGGTCCTGAATGCCTGAGCCCTTTTTAAGAGAAGTTGCCCTCAGCCTATAAAAACCTAAATATCTCAGCTTCTGAAGCACATAGAAACATGCATTAAGAAGGCATTTAAAAGCTAGGACCCTCATCTTTCATTAGAATGTGTTCATTCATCTAAAAAAACCAAAGCTTTTTGATAAAGTTGTCTCAAATCTCATGAGCCTGAATGTTGTGTAATGACGATCCAGGCGCCAGGGCCAATGTTGCGCAACGCAACATCAGGCATCAATGGGCTTGTTGTAATGCTGCCACCTGCTGCCAGTTCATGTTGTGTGTGTGTGTGTGTGTGTGTGTGTGTGTGTGTGTGTGTGTGTGTGTGTGTGTGTGTGTGTGTGTGTGTGTGTGTGTGTGTGTGTGTGTGTGTGTGTGTGTGTGTGTGTGTGTGTGTGTGGTCAGCGGTCAGCCCTAGGTTCAGAAAGTTAAAAATCCATACCACACTTTTTTTTAAAAATTCAACCAACGTCAAATAAGTTGGCCGCAATGTGTTCTCATGTAGATCACCTACTTAGGGACGTCGCTTAAAACATGGCATGATTTTTTCCAGGATGGAAATGGTTTTCATCCATAACCCTGTCGAAATAATGATGTGCTTTACTTCAAATCAACCCCATTGTCCCCTTTTCTACTTATAATGTATACTCATGACTACTGCATTAGTCAGGGCCGGATTAACACACAGGCTAGATCATGTGGCTTCAGCCTAGGGACCCCCACCTGCCAGAGGGCCACCATTTGGCCAAAGCGGAAAACATAGTTGCAGAATTGTTACAAAGAAGTCTTCTGCATCGAGTTGAGATTAAAATGTGCTTAGCTCTGACTTAAAATGCCGTTTATGTAAATTTATCATGGAATGTAGGCTACTTTCCGTGGGGGCCTACAACAACCTGTTGCCAAGGGGCCTCAAACCATCTTAATCCTGTCCTGGCATTAGTGAATAAAAAGAGGTGCTGTTGTGGTGTACTGTTGTTGTGCTCAACACCACTAACCACTATACTGTATATGTTATATTTTGTTTTTCTTCAGATAGTCTGCACTGGAAGGATCTGTGCTGTGGCTTCACGATGCCCTTCATCTGTTCCACAAGGTCGCGGAGGCCACAGATGACTGATGTCCTCTCTTGCTCACCGTAGGAGTGATGCCATAGGGAGACGGGTCAGGGGAGAGAAAGGGCCCAGAATTGGGACCTCATTACATTGTATGAGTTGAGTGGGGGGCCCTTTCAGATGACTCAGCCTGGCCAAAGCTGCAAGTGGCCTGGAGCAAGGCACTTACTAAACATTGCTTCAGGGTCTATCCTGCACCTAAATTACCACAAGACACTTGTTAGGTCAGGTCATGTGTCTCCCACTATGTCCCTATTTCCTATTTGAGGAGTGATGTGACAAGTTAATGGACAATAGATATGCCACACTAAGAGCTGCCTTCAAAATGATGAATAGTCTCATCCATCCAGGGCTGGACTGGGGGAGAAATAGGGCCTGGGCACTTTTGGCTTTAAGGGGCCCCTCATAATTTGTGGGGCAGAACTGACTCACCGGACTGATTTAAAAAAACATTTTTTTTTTTACATTTCTGAAAATAGGGGCCCACGAGGGTGCAGGGCCCACTGGGAAATGCCTGGTATGCCAGATGGCCAATAGGGGCCCACGAGGGTGCAGGGCCCTCTGGGAAATGCCTGGTATGCCAGATGGCCAGTCCAGCCCTGCATCCATCCCAGTAGCTGTGTGCCCAAAACTGGTGCCCGGAACCTTCGATTTAGGCTTCGTCCAGTCTGAAGTCTGTGTGAGAGTTTGTTTAATCCTCATACTGTACATACAGCCTGTACTCTCATCATTGTCTGATTCACTACGTATTCACAACAAGACAAACACTTGTTAAACTGAATTTACACTTTATTAGTCACTATCCACCACCTTCAGTTAACAAAATCACACAGTGTACAAGTCAAATTAAAACCAATTGTCACTGAATCATATTTGTACAATACGCTACCAGATAAGGAAAAAAAACCAGAAAAGGATACAATCACGTTTATTGTACTTTCTTCAAACTTATTTTAACCTCCAACAGAGTGCAGTGCAGATGTCCAATGTCAATGTATTAGTTACTGATTACTGATTAAACATACACCACTGCACAGCATGGTATTGAACAAAGATCTACCAGTGTTATCCATGTTCGGTGTAATAAGAAAGACAACATTTTCTGTCATTTTTCTATCATTACCTACAACTTACCCTATTGCAAAGTTCGGCATCTACATTGAAAAAAAAACATGAAATATTACAGAAAAATGCACACATTTCACACAACATGTCTTCATAATCAACCTCTCACCTGAGTTTTACGTAGCAAACTGACATCCCCATGGTACATGCTAATATACATCATGGGCAATAGATGCATTACTGAAATACTGCAGTGACACCATCGAAACATGTCAGATAAAAGGAAAACAAATGTTTACATGTCTGAAACAAAAGAAACTAATAATAACTTGGTGAATTCAGCATTGCAGTCTGACAGCTCAATAGTCTACAAGTATAAATGGGGATGGCCAATGAAATCGATTCAAACACCAAATTAATTTCTCATTTGCATAAGAGTAAACGTTTCTCAATGTTTACCAAATTCACCAGGCCAAATGTGTGGTGAGGATATGTGATGCTTAACACGTATGGATTCACACAATCCAGATGTAAATGAATGGCTTGAATTTATATAGTGGTTTTTCCACTCCTTCGAGCACTCAAAGCACTTTACATGTATGCCTCACATTCACCCATTCACACTCTCATTCACACACCGGTGGCAGTGGCTGCCACGCAGGGTATCATCCTGCTACCAGGAGCAATTTGATGTTAAGTATTTTGCTCAAGGACACATCGATGGGGTCATGCAGAGTGGGACTCAAACCTGCAACCTTCTGGTTGCCGAACAGCCTCTACCACCTGAGCCACCACCGCCCCTTGGTACTAGATGTGAGTCACAAGAGCTTAGCTGATGATCCATCTGCAAACGCAAATCCAGGGTAGAGTGTGTGAGAGAATGTGGTCTGGACTTTGTGCAGGAGTGTCATCCTATTGTCAGAGATGCTGTAGAAGGCCAGAGTCCCTGCCCTGTGGTCCACATACACTCCTACTCTGGAGCTGGCCACTAGAGGGAGGTCAGTGCGGTTTTTATTGTGCTTGACATGTGTTTTTCTAGGGTCTACAGTAAGTCTCCACGACTGATTATTGTCTCCAAACCAGCAGGCATCATTACTTCCTTTCCTGTTGATGGTTTTATATGCCACAGCTATATTAACCCACTCACCACTCCACTCAACTTCCCAGTAGCAGCGTCCAGACACACCCTCTCTACACAGCACCTGGCACCACTTGTCATCAAATCTGTCTGTATGATCTGGATATGACTGGAGGGTCTTTTCCATCCTCTTCACCCTCCTGTTCCCCTCAGACAGATGGAGGTATCTGTTTGCAGTGTTTGGATCCAGTGTGAAGTTGCAGTAATCTAATGTAAGAGAATAGAGAAAAGATATATTGTGGATCTGATGAAAGTTATCTTTGTACAGATCAGTTTGTGTGTGTGTGTGTGTGTGTGTGTGTGTGTGTGTGTGTGTGTGTGTGTGTGTGTGTGTGTGTGTGTGTGTGTGTGTGTGTGTGTGTGTGTGTGTGTGTGTGTGTGTGTGTGTGTGATTCCTTACACTGCAAGAAGTCCTCTCTGGTCACTGGTTCAGTACTAACCACTCGTACTCCAGACACTGAGAAAGAAAGTATGACATTAGCAGCCACTATCACTACTAATGATCATCATTAATCACAGTAATCACAATTAAATTAAGAAGGATTCACTATGAGGTGAGTCAGGTTCAAAAATCTTTATGGACATCTACATCCAACATCTACTGTACATCAGGGCAATAGCTGTGTGTTCAGAATATCTTAATACTACTATTATTATCATTATTATTATTGTTATTATTATTATTACATATAATCATCAACATCATCATCATAATAACAATAAAGAAGCTCTGCAGTTCTATCAGCAATTTGAATAGGTGAACTATTGGAAATCGTGTACATGTAGGCCTACAGTAGCCTATAGCACATGCATCACAGTGCTTACTGTATGCCAAATTTGCATGGTCAAAATAAAGAAATCTGTGGGGAAATCTGAAATTTAGTCTGACTTTTTTATGCTTATTTTCCATCTGCGACTTGTCACACATGGAGAAGTAAATCTGGGAAGTTAAACAGATGATTTCAACAACATCAGACTGAGTCCAACCTGCTGCAGATATTTTGACGGCTTCCTGCTTGAAGATCGAATCTAATTTCTCCTCCAGCTGCGTCTTCAGTGAAGAGACAGATGTTTTCACCGACTCAAAGGAGAGGATGGAGTTGACGTTCAGGCTGGTTGGAATTGTACTGTCAGGAATATCAGAGATGGAACCTACATTCTGTAGAGAAACACACACACACACCAATTGAAAAGCATTGTGATTACATGTGCAGTCTATAGCTATATACAATATGTACAAAGTTTGTATATACAGTATATAGCCAGACTGCAAAACCCAGCATGACTAAATGACATAATATCTCAATTCTTTCACAATTTAACAGTCACCTTGAGGAAATGGATGTGATCCTGTGTGTGTGAAAGCTGCTCCATCTCAGCAACTCTCTTCTTCAGCTCAGAGATCTTCTGCTTCAGTTGTTTCCAAAGTCCTTCAGCCCGACTCAGCTCCGCCTTCTCCTGAGCTCTGATCAGCTCTGTCACCTCAGAGCGCCTTCTCTCAACAGAGCGAATGATGTCATCAAACATCTGGTCACTGTGTTCCACTGCAGACTGTGCTGAGCTCTACCTCAAGGCAGAGGAGAGAGTGCAGAAAACAACAACAAAGGGATATCATTCATGTTGTCTTCATGGTCTCTTCTGTTACATTTAGAACTATGTATGCATATTCCCCACATCTGTTTACTACATGTACCATAATACAATAATGTGGACCGACACTGAATAACTGGTCTGACAGCACCCTGGTGCCAAATCGACAGGATTTTGTAGACCTTAGCCAGCATCAGACTGCCCCCAGAGTTGCTAGTTTTCAGGTTGTGTTCTTGGATGATTCCTCACCTTCAGAGTATCAACTGCTCTCCTCAGCTCCTGAACCTCCTTCTCTCTCTTCTGGATTGTCTCCTGGCATCTCGTTTTCATCTTGAGAAAGCTTTGCTGTTCAAATATCACTCTCATTAAACTTTTTACTGCATCCTTTGCACAGGCATCATACAGTAGGCCTACTGTCCTACAAGGGCATAGAGCAGTAACTACCAAGCCTTGGCATTAGGTGGGATAATGTGGTTACTGCAACTTTGGCATGACAATAACTCTAAAACAGGACACATTTTGACCATACAGCTTTGTCACAAGATAAAGGAGGCGTAATGAAGACCATTTTCAGTCTAAACTCTATTTTGACAAAATATGTAGTTACTGCTCTTTGGCTTTGCAGGGCAGAGTAGGTCCATGTAGCAAACATTTGATTGCTGTGCAGCGCAGGGTTAGGTTTACTATAGAAAGCATAGCGTGTCAAAATCACAAGTTAGCACCAAACAGCACATAATAGAGTTCATATTGAAGATAATTTACAATCATTTCTGTCATTTCAACACACGACAACTTATCATTTAACGTCCACTAAGTCATAAAAAACTACTAGTAGTGTAGGGGAAAACACGACCCTTTGTGTCTTTTACTTTAAAAGCTGACAGGAAGAATCATAATGATGGGAGCGTGTCTATGTTCCCACAGCCCATTGGCCCCACAGCCCATTGGTCCCACATCACTAAGACTTTTAACATTATTTTTTAGGCCCATTGGTCTCACAGCCCATTGGTCCCACAGCTTATACCTACTGGCCCATGTTCCCACATTTCTAAGAATTTATTCAAATGTGGGCCCTATGTCCCATGGCAGGGAGAAAGGCATGTTCTCTTACTTTACCCTGAAATGTGGGAACATGGAGTTGTGGAAAATAGGGCCTATATTTGAATAATTTCTTTAAAATGTGGGAACATGGAGCAGCAAGAATAAGCTGTGGGACCAATGGGCTGTGTGGAACATAGGGCTGACCCCATAATGATATTCCCCTATTAAATGAAAAAAAAAGCCTGTGCTCTGAAGTCACAATAAATTAGCAGGTTAATGTTTCACCACATTTTGTTAGCCTTGGACCTTGCACAGTCATTTCTGGGTGCTTCCACCATTAGTGGAGTGACAACGTCAGACTTAAAGTCAGTCAGATTACAGTCCATTATGTATACATTTCCATAATACACAATGCCTTTGTGGAGTTGCAGGTCTTACCTTTTTGTTACTGCATTCGGCTGCCGCTGCGATGGTGTCATGGCCTTTATGTTGGTCCATCGTGCACAAGTAGCAGACACAACTCTGATCAGTAAGACAAAAGATTTCAAGAACCTTGTTATGATGGGGGCAAATCCTTTCCTGTAGTTGTCCAGTGGCGTCGACTATTGAGTGGTTTCTCCCTCTGTTGAGATCGTTGTGAGCTTTAAAGTGAGTTTCACAATAAGACATCAGACAATCCAGACAGGACTTCACAGCCTTGAGTTTTTTCTCGAAGCAAACATCACACTGCACATCTCCATGGTCAGCGGGAGCATCAGGTTGAATTGTAGTCTTCCTCATTTCTTCCACAAGCTCGGCCATAACATTATTCCTTTTCAAAACTGGCCTCGAAGTGAATGTCTGTCTACACTGTGGACAGCTGTAGACTCCCTTCTGATCTTCCTGATCCCAACAGCTGTTAATGCATCCCGAACAGTAATTGTGTCCACAGTGAAGTGTCACTGGATCCTTCAGTAGATCCAAACAAATGGAGCACATGAAAAGATCTTGTTTACTTGACATTGCTTCAGCCATTTTTTTCATTCGCTCAACTGCTCACAATGACACCCAAAACTTGGAATGGCTGCAACCACAGACCTGGGCCTATATATAGATCTGTGGCTGCAATGATCTCCCTTTCTCTCTCCTTATAGGTGAAAGTTGAATCGCTTCCTGCAAGGCTGTTCAATAGTGGACTTATGCTGCCCCCTGCTGCTCATTGAGGGAACAGGATATTTCTTACTGAGGTGTGCTTGAACGAGGCATCTACAGTACGAATCTCAACATTGTTGCCCAGTGTAACCAATACCCTGTACGCCAATGACTGTAAATAGATTTAAACCAGAAGCACTCAGAGAGCGCAGACCTCCGCAAAAGGAAGCTGCTTGATAGAACATTTGACTATGTTACAAGTTTACAAGTTTACACCCTAAGCCTTTCTGCTTTCTTTTTGTGGAGTCCCCGCAATTCAATTTCTGGTCACTAGGGGTGTCTAGATATGTAGGCCAGCAATGGTGAATAATCTTTTAAAAAGTCCTGGTTCCGGTTCGTGATCTGGATCACCACCAGAATTTAATCACTTGTTCCTTGGGTCATTACTAACAACTCCACAAAATTTCGGCCAAATCAGTTGATTCGTTTTTGAGTTATCCTGCTGACAGAATTTTATTTCGAAAAGTCCTGGTTCCGGTTCAAAACCAGAATTTAATCACTTGTTCCTTGGGTCATCATTACTAACAACTCCACAAAGTTTCGTCCAAATCCGTTGATTAGCTTTTGAGTTATGCTGCTGACAAACAAACAAACAAACAAACAAACAAACAAACAGAAAGACAAACCAACACGACCGAAAACATTACCTTCTTGTCGGAGGTAATAAAAATGACTAAGTGTATTGTAATGTCATTCCATGTGTTTCTCACTCTGTCCCACTGTTCCCCGTTTAATGAAAAAAGACAAATTGATCACATCAGGCATCCCACATGGCTTTGTACAGTAGGCCTAAGTCATATATGACAACTAAGGGTGTTACACTTCATGTGGCATCAATATCGAGGG
Organism: Engraulis encrasicolus; assembly: GCF_034702125.1. NCBI lineage: Eukaryota > Metazoa > Chordata > Actinopteri > Clupeiformes > Engraulidae > Engraulis > Engraulis encrasicolus. Next base: position 10,504,400 of record NC_085857.1, on the reverse strand, counting down.
TCATCGTGTTTGTTTCGGTTACTTATTGTGCATTCATGTGGTCTCATAGTTATTGCGACTGGATAATATCTACTTTGGAAGACCTGAATGCACAAATACAGTCTGTGCTCCCGACATCTCATACCACTTTACACCACGAGACATCTGGAGCTGAAAGCCTTTATTTTACTGAAAGACTTGAACACAATCCACCACTTGCAGTTGAAATAATGAACACAGTATTAAAAAAAATAAAACTTAAACTCATCATTGAACAGTACTCAAGAAGTAACCTACTAGTAAAAAGACAATATTTTATTGTTAAAATGTAGAAAAATGTACAGAGCCTCTAAATGGTCAAGAATAAAAAGACAGCTCACTTTGCAAAGGTTGCCCTTGATTCATTTAACACGTTTGAGTAAACACAGTATGTAGGCCTACACCTTTAGCTAAATCATGGGCTCAAGTTACTGAAACTCTGCTCTCCCTGCCATTAAGTCGTGCCCACATTTTGAATCTTCTGTGAACACAAAGTAGCCTACTAAAGCATGCACAATTCATGAAACGTGTTTGTTATTGAACAATTTTGATTTATTCCTTGAAATGACGTGAGCCCATTTTACAAATCGTAGACAGACACGCTTTAGTTTATTGTGCTCACAAGGTATGTATATAATGTGGGCATGACTGAATAGCATTGAGTGCAGTTTTCGTATGACTTGTCTTCTCCACAATTTTGGGAAATGTGCGTGTGCTTTATTTAGACATACATGACTTACAAAAGTGAGAGAACGCTTCCTTGACACCCCCTGAAAAAGATTATCTGGTCTGTCCCGGGCTCAGTAAAGACAGAATGATATAAAGTTAATAAAACATCTTAAAATTAAAAGGCTATTGGCTGCAATGGGAAAAGAGAAGGGGATGTACATCAACAATCTGCATTACAGCTTTCAAAAGACAATGTTACCCCAACTGAAACGTTTTTTAAATCTCCTGCAATGTATTAAATGTACGGCAGCATACAGCAAACAGCAAACAATCTTGCTACAATTATGCAAGATTTTTTTTTTGCCGTACACATGCAAAAAGATTTCAATTATTTAAACGGCATCTAGTATTAGACAGATTTCAACCAGCTGCATGGTGGCAATGTAAACAAAAAGAAAACAACAAAAATGAAACAAAGCAAGCAAAGAAAACAGAACACAAAAACAAACAAAAAGAAAACAAAAACACCTCTTAACATACCAGTGGAGGTCATTTTATATTTATTTATAGTTTAATATATAATAATTAGATAATTTTCTGCACCCGTGAGTCTTAGATTCTTAGTATAGTGTGTGTGTGTGTGTGTGTGTGTGTGTGTGTGTGTGTGTGTGGTGTCAATACAAGAAAAATGTATCATGATCAAAATGTCACCCGACCCTAATGTATGGTAGTGAGATATGATGCCACACACATACCAGATTACTGCACACATGTGAGTCACAAGAGCTTCACAGATGATCGACTTCCTATTGCAAACCCTGGGTAGAGTGTTTGAGAGAATGTGGTCTGGACTTTGTGCAGGAGTGTCATCATGGTGTCAGAGATGCTGTAGAAGGCCAGAGTCCCTGCCCTGTGGTCCACATACACTCCTACTCTGGAGCTGGCCACTAGAGGAAGATCAGTGCGTGTATTATTCTGGTAGAAAAATGTCTTTCCAGTCTCAACAGAAAGCCTACAGGACTGATTATTCTTTCCAAAATAGCTGTCATTTGTGGCTCCTTCCCTGCTCACAGTTTTATATGACACTGCAATGTCAACCCCCTTCCCACTCCACTCAACTTCCCAGTAGCAGCGTCCAGACACCCCCTCTCTACACAGCACCTGACACAAGCCATGAAATCTCTCTGGATGGTCTGGATATGACAGGGCGGGCTCATCTCTCCTCTCCACCCTCCTGTTCTCCTCAGACAGATGGAGGTATGTGTTTGCGGTGTGTGGATCCAGTGTGAAGTGACCGTTATCTAATGCAAGAGACATCGAGAAACACAAATGTAGTATGACCGTGCATATGCTTAAGGGATGTGGGGAACAGGCTTTGTCTGCCACTGCCCGTGTGTGTGTGTGTGTGTGTGTGTGTGTGTGTGTGTGTGTGTGTGTGTGTGTGTGTGTGTGTGGGTGTGTGTATGTGTGTGGTGGGGGGACAATATGCAAGTGTGGATATGTAATTGCTCATGTCGAATTAGAAAAAAAAACATTTTGTGTCTTTGGGTGGTTGACGTGACGCACTGTTTTTACGTAACATCGGTTAAAAACCTACAAAACTGTTATTTTTCCTCTTAAGATGAAAATTAAAGAAGATGTGGTACATTATGTATTTTTGTTAAGATTTATGTAAAGGTTTATATGTCAAATGTCCTGCGGTGTGACTGTAACATTAATAAAACCTGGAATTTAATATATATATATAAATAAACCAACAACATTTTGAATAATTTATGAAGCAATTGGCACGATTGCATAAATATTAACTTTATATTAAAATATATTAATGTTAAAAAAACTCAATACAGTAATATTAGCTACAAGTTCAATTTCCTAACACAAATTGCGTCCAGCAGGATGACATGTATGTCAGGTTTGTGGATAGGCAGCTGCAAGGCCAACTACAAGGATCTTGAAGACAGGCTCCTAACCAGTCAGTACCTCAGTTATTGGAGAGTGGTGTGGAAGTTTAAAGCCAGGCTCAAACTACACCACTAGCGCGAGTGTCTGTCCGATTTTGGCGTCGGGGTGCACCGAACACTAGAAGAGAATCGCAACTGTCTATCTTATCCCTGCTCGCAACCACAGAGACAATGCCCGACGTTCTATTTCCAGTCACACTGTTTGATTTCTACGATTTGCGATCTGCGACTCTTTGAGCTGCCAAAGTTCTATCTTAGAACGTCGGCCACAACGAGGAAATCTTTCCCGACAATCGCTTGCGATGATCCTGGGGGCTAACGTTCCAGCGATTGTCGGAAGGGGCGTTTTCAGCCGAGAATCGGGCCGATAATCGTGTAGTTTGAGCCAGGCTTAAGCCTGGCTCAAACTACACGACTATCGCGCCGATTCTCGGCTGAAAACCCCCCTTACGACAATCGCTGGAACGTTACCCCCCAGGACCATCGCAAGCGATTGTCGGGGAAGATTTCCTCGTTGTGAGCGACGTTCTAAGATAGAACTTTGGCAGCTCAAAGAGTCGCCGATCGCAAATCGTATAAATCAAACACTGTTTGATATTTGCGACTGGAAATAGAACGTCGGGCATTGTCTCGGTGGCTGCGAGCAGCGACAAGATTGACAGTTGCGATTCTCTTCTAGTGTGCGGTGCACCCCGACGCCAAAATCGGACACACAATCGCTAGTCGTGTAGTTTGAGCCTGGCTTTAAGGTGACTATTCACCTTTTGAGCCATGCTCAAACTACACGACTAGCGATTGTGTGTCCGATTTTGGCGTCGGGGTGCACTGCACACTAGAAGAGAATCGCAACGGTCAATCTTATCGCTGCTCGCAGCCACCGAGACAATGCCCGACGTTCTATTTCCAGTCGCAAATATCTAACAGTGTTTGATTTCTATGACTTGCGATCGGCGACTCTTTGAGCTGCTAAAATTCTAGGCTATCTTAGAACGTCGCCCACGACGAGGAAATCTTTCCCGACAATCACTTTGATGGTCCTGGGCGGGGGGGGGGGGGGGGGGGGGGGGGGGGGGTAACGTTCCAGCGATTGTCGTAAGGGGGGTTTTCAGCCGAGAATCGGGCAGATAATCGCGTAGTTTGAGCCAGGCTTTAATATGTCTACATATTGCAATGTTTCTGTCACGCAATCCTTAGGTTAATTTTATGGTGTCCTGTGGTGTGACTGCTCTTATAGAAGGAATTTTTTTTTGTGTTTTTTTGTTTTGTTTTAATGAAAACACATATTAAGATTAAATACAATATCATTATCAAGTTAGCATGAGCTGTGATGTCAGTCATGTAGGCCTATACAAAAGGCTTAAACTGGCCATAATGCAGTGAATTTCCTGTGGTGTGACTTCATGTCCTGCGGTGTGACATGCTTATGCAATGTGTTGATACAGGATACAATTTTTCCAAAAATTGAAAAAAAATAGGCGAAATTCCAAGGACCACTAAGTGCTTTATTTTTTTTCTTTTTTTTCCCATTCATTTTTTCAGGAATTGGAATAACTTTTTTAAAAATTGTGTTACACCCTTAAACGTCAACCACCCAAATACATTGTATGTAAACCTCTGGTTTCAACTGCTTGAGTGTGTATCTTGAGTGTGTGTCATTACTTACACTTTAGGAAGTCCTCTCTGGTCACTGGTTCGGTAACAACAGCCTGTACTTCAGACACTGAGACAGAATGTATGATATTAGCCACAAAGCATTATCGATCACGTTTATCACTATTAAATAATAAATTGACATTTTGAATATTGAAAAAAAACGGCCACATCCGTCTCAAAAAATATTCTGGGTACAGGACCAGCAAAGTCACATGAAAATAGAAAATAAAGTCTGCACACCAGGCTCCCGTTTCTTTACATTTAATTTTTAAAGTAAACAAATTGACATTTTGACACTTCAACTTCCACAATTTTGACTGATATTTACATCAAGACAGTAGCTGTCTCTCAGCCATCATGGGTGCAGCAATTTATATCACAGTAACAGTATGTGCCAAGAGTCAAGATTGAAATTGCATACCGTTTCAAATCTAGCAAATCTGGAACAACAATTTTGTTCTGAATCCAACCACAACTAACACCTAACTGTTAATGTTGTTTTTATAGGTCACTTTGGATAAAAGCCTCTGCTAAATGTAAAATTGACTTCAAAAAAAAGGTTCAAATTGACCTGTGTGATAACAACAATCTCATCTCCTGCTGCTGGAGCATAGCAAGGATTTCTATGACATCACACTTGACAAGTCTAACCTGCTGCAGATATTTTGACGGCTTCCTGCTTGAAGATCAAATCTAATTTCTCCTCCAGCTGCGTCTTCAGTTCAGAGACAGATGTTTTCACCGGCTCAAAGGAGAGGTAAGGGTGGCTGAGGACCATGTTGGCTGGAATTGTACTGTCAGGAATATCAGAGATGGACCCTACATTCTGTAGAGAAACACACACAGGCACACACACACACACACACACACACACACACACACACACACACACACACACACACACACACACACACACACACACACACACACACACACTTTTCAGAATACAGTATATGAGAAAAGTAAGTGATAACTATAGATCACAGACATGTAACAAATATATTTTTAACACAATAACAGATACATTTGAAGGCTACGGCTGTATACAAGACCAGCATCATTGAATGAGTGAAATCAGAAAACATTAATGTTGGGATATCAATCCTTCTTCTACAATGAATGCAGTCACCTTGAGGAAATGGATGGGGTCCTGTGTGTGTGAAAGCTGCTCCATCTCATCAACTCTCTTCTTCAGCTCAGAGATCTCCTGCTCCAGTCGTTCCAGGAGTCCTTCAGCCCGACTAACCTCAGCTTTCTCCTGAGCTCTGATCAACTCTGTCACCTCAGAGCGCCTTCTCTCAGCAGAGCAAATGATGTCATCAAACATCTGGTCACTGTGTTCCACTGCAGACTGTGCTGAGCTCTACCGGGAGAAAACAGAAAACAGAGGGATTCAGAAAACAGAGGTACATACAGTAACTTCAAGTAGTCTACTGTCCATTCTGTAATATGCATATGTCATATACACAGAATAAAACTCTGCCCCTACCCCTACCCCTTCCCCATGCCCCTCCTGCTTTCCAACGAAACTGTAAGGTGTACAGTAGGGCTTGAAACACAACCGCTACGAATTGGGATATGCCTACCCCTTCAACAATCATGAAATGACACTCACAGCTAGAGGTGCTCCGATCACCATTTTTTGGCCCGATCACCGATACCGATCACCAAAAATCTTTATCTGCCGATTACCGATCATTGCCGATCACAAAAATGATTTCCTATTTTTTTAATAGCATATTAATTATCCTTATTGAATACCATTTCTGCCCATAAACCAATCAATCTTAATTTGCACATGTCTATTATTAGGCTATTATTATTATTATTATTATTATTATTATTATTATCTTTCAGACTAGTGTTGGTAATACAGTCTACAGTATTAATCAATGTATAAGTTATTGCATAGAATAACTAAACTATTTAAGATTGAATTGACACTGAAACATTACATCAAATAGTCTTCCACATACGAGAAAAAAACAACCTGTCGCTTTAAATGAGCAGCCTCGTGAGGAGAGCCCCTCCCCTCTCTGTCACCGTCCACAGTTGCAGTGCTCCACTACCGTTCTGAATGTCTCTCTCAAGTTTTAACCACATCTGTCGCCGTTAGGTGTTTCAGCGACTATCAAACTAATCGACTGACTGCCAATTACAACTTTGAAAACAATAATTGACATGTTTGTGCTGACAACGTGAAGTTGTCGCGTGCTGACCGAGGCAACTACACAGGTTATAACGTAAAATGGCTCACTGGCGAGTACTCAATCGCAAATTACATTGTCAGGTAAACGGCGCATGGATCGGAAAATCAGATCATTGTTGATGCAGATACGGTTATGAATGGTGGAAATGAAGGGGGGAATGGCGAAAAGTTATAGACAAGCAAAGATGCCTTCTTTTGGTGCACTTGCAGCTGTGCAGAGCCAGCGCCTACATGCAGCGCCAGGTGTAAAGCCAAATGGTTGCGTGAGGAATTTAATATCTCTCGATCGGTTTTTTGATCGGCATGTTTTTCCGATCACCGATCAGGCTATTTTTGGCCATTATCGGCCGGTCATGATCGGCAGCCGAGCAATCGGAGCACCTCTACTCACAGCTGTCACTAATTCCATGCATTAGGTTGACGTTAATAGCGATTTTTTTCATGGGCGTTTCACAGAGAAAAGGGCCATCACACATTAGGACAATGTTAAACTTAGTACAATGGAATAATTATTACAACTTTAAAACCGTCAATTGCGGCGAAAATACTTAAACTTGTGTGCTGTTGTGGATTCCACGGCTTGCCGCCAATTTTTAAATGAATTCGCAATGCATTCAGGGAAACCTGTCGTAGCCCTCCGTCGTGGAGTCTGGTGTTCGAAAATCTCCGTGCGGAGGGGTGGAAAGCCCTTCGCCGTACCCCTACCCATCTGTCTGAACGTGAATCGGGACGGATGTCACTACCCATACACGTGGACGTGCAAAACAGAGGCAAAGGGGGAAGGCGTAGGGCTAAGGGGTGTAATGGGATTCACCGTTAGAGACGTCAGCTCAGGATTGCTAGTTTTCAGTTTGCGATCTTGGTTTAAAGGTACACTGTGTAAGATTTTTCTGTTGTTTATTTCCAGAATCCATGCTACCCATTCACTAATGTTACCTTTTTCATGAATACTTACCACCACCATGAAATTCAAAGTATTCATTATGACTGAAAAAATTGCACTTATCATACATGAAAAGGGGGATCATCTGAATTTCATTTGAATTTCCAAAAATATCAATTTTTAGCTGCAAAAATGACTGTACTTGGGCCATACTAGAAAATATTTCTTTATTACTTAGTAATCTTTCAAAAGATCAAATTTGGCAATAGGCAACCCAGTTTCAATGAGCGGCATAGTTGCAGTAGGCTTACCTTTTTTGTTCCTGCATAGGTTGCATTTGATTCTATTTTATAACTGGTGTTCTTTGTCCCTAAATATCCTCAGCTTGATATATGAAATGTGCTTTTTAAATAAAACTCTCTGGCCCTTGCAGGAGGGTGGCGTACAGGGGGTAAAGTGTGACTGAGTCACCAGGGCCCCATGTAAATAGGGGGCCCACACACACTCTGATTTATCTAGTTCTAGATATATGGCTGGGGTCCATTGGAGCTGATTGTACACAGGGCCTGTAATTTGCTGCTACGCCTCTGAGCCATTGCCTGCCTTGGTTGACTCCTCACCTTCAGAGTCTCAACTGCTCTCCTCAGCTCCTGAACCTCCTTCTCTCTCTTCTGGATTGTCTGATGGCATCTCGTCTGGATGTCGCCCAATTCTTCCTGATTAGATGGATTCACAACGTGCTTATGGGTCAAAGACGTCCAAAAAGGAATTGTCATTCAGTTTAACAAATACCTTCGGCTGACTGTAGCTGTAAGAAACATGTGTCTTTTTATTTTATTTTTTTCCAGTGAATTCATGAAAGCCTCGGCTGTCATCCATTCACTTGAAACAATTTAAAAATCATGTTTTTTTTACAGTTACAGTCAGCAGAAGGTATCCGTTACACTGAATGACAGTTCCTTTTTGGACGTCTTTGACCCTTATGTTGAAATACATCAGTTATGAACAAAATTAAATTCTCAATGTGTCATATGACAATGTAGGTCTACAATACATGATGCATAAAAGACAATTGCAAGTCTTACCTTTTTAATGCCCCACTCTGCTGCAGCAGAGACAGTGTCATGGCCTTTATGCTCCTCCATCAGACAAAAATAACAAATACAACTCTGATCAGTGCGACAAAATATGTCAAGAGCTTTCTTGTGAAGGGAGCAAATCCTTTCCTGTAGATGACCAGTGGCGCCGATTATCGAGTGATTTCTACCTGGGTGTAGCTGATTATGAAATTTGAAGTGAGTTTCACAGTATGATAATAAACAATCCAGACATGACTTCACCGCCTTCAGTTTTCCCTCGGAGCAGATATCACACTCCACATCTCCATCGTCAGCAGTAGCATCAGACTGAATTGTAGGTCTGGTCTTCCTCATTTCTTCCACAAGTTCAGCAATAACATTGTTTTTGTTCAGAACTGGCCTCGCAGTGAAAGTCTTTCTACACTGGGGACAGCTGTAGACTCCCTTCTGATCTTCCTGATCCCAACAGCCGTTAATGCAGCCCGAACAGTAATTGTGTCCACAGTGAAGAGTCACAGGATCTTTCAATAGATCCAAGCAAATGGAGCACATAAAGAGGTCTTGTTTAGTTGATATCACCGCTGCCATTTTCACACAGCTACTCACGAACGTGTCCGCAACATGCACAACCGCAAAAGTTCAGTTTCGTTTCTGGTGAAATGCACTTCCTGGTCCTGGAGGGCGAGTGCTTAACAGTGGAGTATGCTGCCACCTGCTGCTTTGATGGAATAAGACAAGTGTGCGTGTGATAAGATGAGCTGTGTGTGTGTGTGTGCGTGTGTGCGCGCATTCAATTCAGTTTATTCGCCAGAGACACTTTGTCCAAATCCACAAAATAAAATATTGATTACATCAAGACAGACCAGGACAATCAAACAAAAACTACCAAATATAGATCAAAATGAAATAATTGAAATATAAGATGTAAGATAAGACAAAAGATGATATAAAGATAAGATATAAGATACGATAAAAATAAGTTTAGACATATGCAGCAGAAAATAGCCTATTGACAAAAATCAAATTACATGCAATGCAGAGATATTGAAATATAATGAAAAACTACATAACAAAACATCACACAACACGTAATGGGACATTGTTTTGGTTGTTCTGTTCACATGTCTGTTCATGAGCAACATTGTGCAAACTACTGATAAGTCGGATTGATGACTTGATGGCCCACTGACTTTTGGGTAAAATCAGCTCAGGGTCAAAGGTCATTAAAAGTTCAACATGTTTTTTCTTCCTTTCAGTAGTGATGTCAGTCCATCCATGCCAATCCATGCCACACTTGGTTCCAACCAACTTTGAATCAGTGATATACGCCTACAGTAGGCCCAGGTAGATCACCTATTCAGAGATGCCACCTGTGTTGGTAGTAACACCCGGCAGGATTTTCACTCTTTGAACCCAGGATGGACAACTCTGTTTTTTAGCCATAACCCGGACAAATGGTCTACTTTACTTCAAACGGATGTCATTTCCCCCTTCTTATATATTTGCAATTTATAGTCCTATCAAAAAAGGGCAGCTGTGTAGAAGAGCCATCAAAACATTATAGAGGCTGCTGAGAAGGCCTCAAGATGGCTATGGATCCGGAGGGGGATCCGTGGAGTAGTGGGCCACTTGGACACAAGCCGAGGGCTGATCACCTGGGTCACCCGAGGGGGGAGTTTGATGATCAAAGACCCGAAACACCCTATGACCTCGGGTTCATCACTGATGATGTGTCTAAGTAGCACCTCATGGTGTATAGAGGAACTCTCTATTGCAGTAGTGAATAAAACAGGCTACTGGAGCGAGGTTCCTTGTGCCTAGTTGTAACTTGTTTTGTTTTGTATTTCTTCTGATCAACATACAATGGAAAGAGTGTCTGCAGTGTGGCTTCACAATGCCCTTCATTTGTTCCAAAAGGTTGTGCTGCTCACCTCCTTTTGGGATTGAATCATCTCCAACCTCTTAAAACCACTTAGTACTCAGTAGAATTCTTTCCTTTTTTTAATACAAATATTTTTGGGGCTTTTTATGCCATTATTTTGACAGTACAGTTACAGAGGGACAGGAAAGTAATGGGGAGAGAGAGGGGGAAGATTCGTCAAATGACCTCGGGCTGGAATTGAAGCCGAGTTGCAGGTGTAGCCATCGAGTGCCCAGCCAATTGAGCCACTCAGTAGAATTCTATAGATTAGGAATGCAATGGAATCTCAACCCTCCAGCGGGTTTTCCAGCACCCCCCAGAATGGAAAGTGTCCCAGTATCTGGATGCCAGGTACTGCATGGCATCACTAAATCACTCAAACGCTCGCATGCTGAGAGGAACTCAAGTTTAGGACACTAATGATGAAAAATGTCTATTTTGTACAAATGCATGTCAGTACCATGGGTGGATTGGCCATAAGGCATGAAGGGCATTTTCCCGGTGGACCGTTGATAGTTTTGGTCTGGTCTTCCCCACAGTGTAGTAGTATCAGTCCTCATACCACAACAGCAGACCTCTCTGAGTAAAATGTAAATATTCATTATTCATTTTGGCTGTTGTGGTCAAAATAGCTTGTAATAGATGACTAAAATGTTGCCACAGGCTTCATGGTCTCTCTCAATGCCTGGCAGGCCGGTCTTTGCTGAAAATGCCTGGTCTGAATTTTTGCCCCATTTCAGCCCTGGTCAGGGTTGCATTTCTCAAAAGAGGAGTTGTTAGCCTGTTAGCAACTTCGGTAGTGGCCAATGGGAAAATGCATTGAAAACAACAAAGTAGCTAATGTAGTAAGCAACTTTGGTTTTGAGAAATGCACCCCAGTACAGTATATGCCCATTAAGGGTGGGGCACTAACTTCATGTGGTGTCAATACTGAGGGTCATTGGGTTTGTTCAGTTCTATAACAAACAGTCTGTGCTCTCAGCATCACATTTTACAGTTAAATATGCTCAACTGGTCACTGGCTAAGAAGGAATAATGTACAGTAAGTCAGTATATGCCAACTAAGGGTGTTGCACTTCATGTGGCATCAATATTGAGGGTCATTGGGTTTGTTTAGTTCTATTAAATACCTACAGTGTGTACTCTTAGCATCGCATGTCACTATACACCATGAGACAGACGTCTGGAATGTTAAACTGAATGAAGACTTTATTTAACACAGTCCACCACCTGCAGTAGAAATAATGAACACAGTATTCAAATCAAATTAAACTTTGTTTTCTTTCTTATCATTGAACTGTGCTAAAGAAACAGCCTACTAGTAATTGCAGTAAAAATACAAAAGACAAAATTATTTTATTGGCAAAATGTAGAAAGATGTACAGAGCCTCTAAGGGTCAAGAATGAGAAAAACAATTGAGGGTGTCAATAAAGAGAGCTCACTTTCCAAAGGGTGCCCTTGATTTATTTAACACGTTTGAGTAAACACAGTGTGTAGGCCTACACCTTTAGCTAAATCATGGGCTCAAGTTACTGAATCTCTGCACCCACTGCCATGAAGTCGTGCCCACATTTTGCATCTTCTGTGAACACAAAGTAGCCCACTAAAGCATGCACAATTCATGAAACGTGTTTGTTATTGACCAATTTTGATTTATTCCTTGAAATAACGTAAGCCCATTTTACAAATCGTAGACATGCTTTAGTTAATTGTGCTCACAAGGCACAATACCTGTATATAATGTGGGCATGACTGAATAGCAATGAGTGCAGTTTTCGTATGACTTGCCTTGTCCACAACTTGGGTAAATGTGCGTGTGCTTTATTTAGACACGCATGAGGTGATAAAGTGAGGGAACGCTTCACAATAGTGAGAGAACGCTTCCTTGACACCCCCTGAAAAATATGTTATCTGGTCTGTCCCAGGCTTAGTAAAAATAGAATGATATATAGGCCAAGTAAATGAACCATTTTTAAAATAAAAAGACCATTGGCTGCCATGGGAAAAGAGAAGGGCTTCAATCATTTAAACATACATCAACAATCTGCATTACAGCTTTCAAAAAGACAGTGTTCCCCTGAACAAAACTTGTTTTAATCTCCTGTAATGTATTAAATCATATAGCATTACTTCAAACAAAACACCTCGCTATAATTATACAAGGAAAAAAAAACACATTTGCCATACACATGCAAAAATGTTTGAATTATTTAAATGGCATCTAGCATTAGACAGATTTCAACCAGCTGCATGGTGGCAAAGCAATGTAAACATAAAAATAATCTAAACAAAAAAAAAACAAAAGCAAACAAACAAAACAGAACACAAACAAACAAAAATAAATCAAAAACGCCTCTTGACATGCTGAAGGAGGTCATTTTAAGAGGGCTAATTTGGGGGTTAGATTTCCCATCTGCTGTCATCATGTTCAACCTTCCACCACAGTCTTATACGTTTCATATTTACAGTTTTTGCAGTTTTATTTATGTGTGTGTGTGTGTGTGTGTGTGTGTGTGTGTGTGTGTGTGTGTGTGTGTGTGTGTGTGTGTGTGTGTGTGTGTGTGTGTGTGTGTGTTTGTGTCTGTGTGTGTGTGTGTCTGTGTGTGTGTGTGTACGCACGCACACACTATTCCGGACCCGTCAATTAATGACAGTTTAAATGTAAATGTCTAATCTCTCGTCTAAGAATGAAAATAATCCAAATCAATACAAGAAAAATATTAGGATCAAAACGTTGCCATGTCACCTGGCCCTAATATGTGGTAGTGAGATGAGATGTCATGTGCATACCGGTATAATAACACACATGGATCCACAGAGTCCAGATGTGTCTCATACATGTGAGTCACAAGAACTTCAACGATGACCCGTCTGGTAACCGAAACCCTGGGTAGAGTGTGTGAGAGAATGTGGTCTGGACTTTGTGCAGGAGCGTCATGGAGTCAGAGATGCTGTAGAAGGCCAGAGTGCCTGCCCTGTGGTCCACATACACTCCTACTCTGGAGCTGGCCACTACAAGGAGGTCAGTGCATTTACCATTGTGGAACAACAATGTCTCTTTGGAGTCACTAGCAAGTCTCCAGGACTTGCCATTGTTTCCAAACCAACAGTTATAATGTATTCCTTTTCTGCTTATAGTTTTGTATGACACGGCTAAATTAACCCATTGACCACTCCACTCAACTTCCCAGTAGGAACGTCCAGACACACCTTCTCTACACAGCACCTGACAGTAGCCATCAAATCTCTCTGGATGGTCTGGATATGACTGGGGGGCATCATCTCTCATCTCCACCTTCCTGTTCCCCTCAGACAGATGGAGGTCTCTGTGTGCAGTGTTTGGATCCAGTGTGAAGCGGTAGTAATCTAATGCAAGAGAATACAAGACGCAGTACATTTTATCAGATGAAAGATCAGGCATGGTCATGGACTTATTGGCATCAGTGTGGGATGGTAGGCTGTGTCTGCCACTGTGTGTGTGTGTGTGTGTGTGTGTGTGTGTGTGTGTGTGTGTGTGTGTGTGTGTGTGTGTGTGTGTGTGTGTGTGTGTGTGTGTGTGTGCGTGTGTGATTCCTTACACTGTAAGAAGTCCTCTCTGGTCACTGGTTCAGTCATAACGGCCTGCACTTCAGACACTGAGAGAGAAAATATGACATTAGCCACAATAACTCTATAACAATAATTATCATTGAATATCACAGTAATCACTAAAATGACACTGAAGTGACACTATGGGTCCTCAACTTCAAAATAATCCTGACTAATACCTACAGCAGGTCCTCTACATCAGGGTGGTAACGGTGTATTCAGAAGGCTTTCAGTTCTCTCAGCTACCGGTATTTGGATTTGAGGAGTAACGAGTGTAGTAATTTTCGCATTTTAGTAGATGCATCAGTTGATGCATTCTTTTAAAAAATATATATTTTTAGGACCTCCATTGGCAGCAGAGGAGATGAAAAACATATTAATTATGAAGAAGAAGGAAACAAGGCTTCATTTACATGGATACACCTTGAGTGAGTACTGGCACAACAAGCGTATCCCAGTGGGTTTGCGCATACAAAAAAAGCCAACCATTGGAAAAGGGTCCACGGACTTTGTTAAGAAATGGTGTGGCAAGTCAAGTAAAGCTTCTTTGCACAAAAATAGACCTGAAGTGTGCGGATTGTCTTCTTTTTATACAGAATTTTTTACTGAATCCTGCACCTTCTAAACGGATGAGCGGTGGCCTATCACAACTTAGGACCTCCATTTTTGACAGGACAGTGGAGGAGAGACAGGAAATGAGTGGAAAGAGAGAGACGGGGGAAGGATCGGCAAATGACCCGGACCAGAATTGAACCCGGGTCACCAGCGTAGTAACCCATTGGCATTCCATTGGGCTGCGGTAGCAGGGCCAGTTGATGGATTCTAATGGGGGAATTCAAAGCATAGACTGTATCCCTACTTTTGGGCTTCAATCTGTGATGGGTGGGGTGGATGGAGTGGGGACCATGAACAGGAGAGAGCTTGAACAGAACAGAGTGAAATGGAGGTTGTTGGTTAACGGCCTATGCACTCAAGAGGAGCAAAGGGCTAAAGTGAAGTAAGTCAACATGCATCACAATGCTCATGTGCCCATGCGATTTACTTTTGAAGCCAACCACACACCACCATACAGTAGACATGCCATGAATGTCACCATTCCTTTCTTTTGATGTTATTTCAAGTCACTTTGATTTACATAAATGGAGTCTGTTTCCAAGCAATCTAATTTAACTTTGGGATAAATTAACCTGTGTCACCACAACAATCTCATTTTATGGCTGCGCGAACTACCACTGAGGTGAACTTCAGTGACATCACACTTGACAAGACAGAATCAGTGACAAGTCCAACCTGCTGCAGATATTTTGGCTGCTTCCTGCTTAAAGATCGAATCTATTTTTTCCTCCAGCTGCGTCTTCAGTGCAGAGACAGATGTTTTCACCGGCTCAAAGGAGAGGTATGGGTGGCTGAGGATCATGTTGGTTGGAATCACACTTTTAGGAATATCAGAGATGGAGCCTACATTCTGTAGAGAAACACACACACACACACACACACACACACACACACACACACACACACACACACACACACACACACACACACACACACACACACACACACACACACACACACACAGAGAGATTACGTGGAACAAAGCAGAAGATAAAGATCAATGAAGGAAAATAAAAAAATATGAAATATTAAGGAATATTTTAAAACAGTATTGTGATTACAATGTACACGTGATGGCTATGGTTGTACAATACACAAAACCAGCATCACTGAATGAGTGAAATATCAATCCTTCCACGATGAATGCAGTCACCTTGAGGAAATGGATGTGATCCTGTGTGTGTGAAAGCTTCTCCATCTCAGCAACTCTCTTCTTCAGCTCAGAGATCTCCTGCTCCAGTCGTTTCAGAAGTCCTTCAGCCCGACTCACCTCAGCCTTCTCCTGAGCTCTGATCAGCTCTGTCACCTCAGAGCGCCTTCTCTCAACAGAGCGAATGATGTCATCAAACATCTGGTCACTGTGTTCCACTGCAGACTGTGCTGAGCTCTACCAGGAGACACACACACAAAGAGAATTAAAGGACAAGTGCACTATTTTGAACTTCTGATTTGTCTGCAATGTTTATTTATGTTTTTTGATGTTTGCTGCTGTCTCCGTTATATGGCTGATTTAGATTTGCTCTCAATTGGCTTTACAATGGCCATCTATGGGCATGTCCAAATATGTTCTTAAAAAACACCTTAAACATTTGTTTTCGAAAGTAGGCATCTCACTTAGTGGTTAGGGGTGTTCAATGGCAATGGCAACAAGTTTGAAGGCGCAGTTGCCCTTTAAGAAAACACATAGGGACATTATTTTACATAAGAACACTGGTAAACATCCCATTTTGGTTGATTCCTCACCTTCAGAGTCTCAACTGCTCTCCTCAGCTCCTGAACCTTCTTCTCTCTCTTCTGGATTGTCTGTTGGCACCTCTTCTCGATCTTACCCAAGCTTTCCTGTTTATATAGATCATAAATAATTTCTAAATATTACTCCAAGAGGAAAACATGTCACTGCACCTTTTGCAAAACATATGTATCATATAGCAAGGTGTAAACAATAAAAATGTCTTAGGCCGAAATGTCTGGCTGTGCTAACCCACTTAAAGAAAAGGAATGGCAGACGACAGCGCGCCTTTTCTACAACAAATTGTAGACGATTATTTTCAAAAAGAATTATTTGGAGTTGAGCACACAATTTGGAGTGGGGCACACTCAAAACTTTTGATTGCTCTACCAGGCTTGAGGTGAGTGTCATACATGTTAGGTAAGTGAAGAAAGTATTCACTATATATTTTTTAAAGTGCTATCGATGTCCAACAGCAGACCATTTTGTGGTTTTAATGTTGTGTTGTTATTGAACATGTTATAAGGCTTACACCATTTCAATCTCATGTCATCATAGCGGTCATTGTGCACTAACCACTTTGTGACTTGCATATGCCAACTGAAACATTCGTAACACCCAATTAACGGCCATGGGCAATTTTAAACCACACCTTTCTTATGAGAAATTGCATATGTAACCTTCAGAGTATCTCATTTTTGAGATCAACTGGTGTTAACCAGTTAAGACATACCCATACAACATGCATGGTATAGGATTGCAGTTCATTTGAAAACCTTGAAATACAGCTAGAAGTAGTAATTAATTATTGGTTTCTTTTCTTAACCATGTCTTAACCATGTCCATGAATTGACAAATCAATTGATCTTTCTGTCTAGCAACCTTGAAATCTTGACCCTCTTGAATTTGTAGTCATGAGAGGCATATTAAACACAAGGCCTATGCAGTCGTCACTATGTGCTAGAGGTACTGTATATACCACAATGTGCCTGGATGATTAATTAATATGGGTTGGGTATATTTGATTTGGCGGCCATCTTGAAAATTCGGAATTTATTTGCTATGCTTACATTTCAAATATTAATCAGCATATCAAGAGGTATATGTGTAATTGTCCATGCTTTTACTACAAAGTGGGTGTTAAATTCATCAATGGTTTCATTAATATGGGTTGGCCAGATTTTTAAACTTTCTTGCAATGCCTCCATTTCTTTTATTAATCAGAATATAAAGACGTAACTGGGCACCCATTTTCATGTTTTTACAACAAAGTATCAGGTAGCTTCATTAATATGGGTTGGCCATATTGGATGTGGCGGCCATCTTGAAAATACAGCATTTTCCGCGGTGCCTCCAACGATAACATTAATCAGCATATTAAGAAGGACATGTGTACCAATTTTCAGGCCTTTACTACAAAGTATCAGGTAGTTTCATTAACATGGGTTGGCCATATTGGATTTGGCGGCCATCTTGAGAATTCATAAATTTTCGCGGCGCCTCCAATGCTAATATTAATCAGCATATCAAGAAGGATATATGTACCAATTTGCATGCTTTTACAACAAAGTGTCAGGTAGTTTCATTAATTTGGGTTTTCATGCTTTTACTTAAAAGTGCACGATTAGGCCCTTTTGTGTGTCTAATCCACCGGACTATTTTATTTAACAATCTGGTTTGACATGCAGAAGAGTTGAAAAACATGCTCATGTTATCTTAGCAGGTTAATGTTTCTCCATACAGTAATTATCCCTGGACCTTGCACCTAGTTGTTTCCTCGATCTTTTCTTCTATCTTTGGTAAAGTCACAAACACAGTAGGCCTAACACTTAAAAACCGTTTTAAATAATGTCAGATTCTATCAATCCATTATTTTAACATGGACCCATCGGTGCAGGTGAGGGTTGGCTCAGCTCTGATGTACAATAAACAGTAGGTGAGGCCCTATGGGAATGGTTTACTGTGGGAGGATGACTCTGGCCTTTTGTAATTCTTAGACCCCTGTTCGTGGACAAAGTTGGTATCTTAACGCATTTTAGCCTAAGCACTTTTTGGGAAAAGGTTCCCTCCCTTTTAAAACCTAAATATCTCAGCCTCCGAAGCACATACAAACATGTAATAAACTAAGTATTTAAAAGCTAGAACCTTCATTTTGCACTAGAATGTGTTCACTCAGATCTAATACACCCACATTATTAATAAAACAGCTCAAATCTCAAGAACCTGAATGCAGCGTATATATCGCTCCAGGACACAATGGTTTAGAATTGCTCCACCTATGTACAGTATTTTGTAACAATAATACGTAAATACCTGAAATACAAGAATGACACACTGTCTCAAAAGCATTTGTCATTGGAGGTCTTACCTTTCTTTCACCACACTCTTCTGTGGCAGCAATGGTGTCATGGCCTTTATGTTGGTTCATTGTGCACAAATAACAGATGCAGCTCTGGTCAGTACGACAAAAGACTTCAATAACCTTTTTATGACGAGGACAAATCCTTTCCTGCAGATGACCAGTGGCATCGACTACCGCATGATTTCTACCCGGGTTAAGGTCATTGTGAGCCTTGTAGTGAGTTTCACAATATGACAGCAGACAATCCAGACAGGACTTCACAGCCTTGAGTTTTCTCCCGGAGCAAACATCACAATCCACATCTCCATGGTCAGCGGGAGTATCAGGTTGAATTGTAGTCTTCCTCATTTCTTCCACAAGCTCGGCCATAACATTATTCCTTTTCAAAACTGGTCTCGCAGTGAAAGTGTGTCTACACTGTGGACAGCTGTAGACTCCCTTCTCATCTTCCTGATCCCAACAGCCGTTAATGCAGCCCGAACAGTAATTGTGTCCACAGTGAAGAGTCACTGGATCCTTCAGTAGATCCAAGCAAATAGAGCACATTAAAATATCCTGCTTACTTGACATTGCTTCAGCCATTTTACACTCAACTGCTCACAACCACACCCAAACCTGAATGGTGGCAACGTCTCCCTCCTTTCACTTTTGTTTTAGGTGAAATGCTTCCTGAAAGGCACGTCTTCAATAGTGGAGTAATGCTTCCCCCTGCTGCCAATTGAGGAACCAAGATATTTCTTACTGAGGTGTGCTTGAACAAGGCTATCTAAACCACAGGTCTGTGATCTCAACATTGCTCCAGTGTAACCAATACCCTACCCTGTAGGTAGATAACTGTGAATACATTTGAAAAAAAGTGTCTAAGTGTACTGTAATGTCATGCCGTGTGTTTCTCACTCTGTCCTACTGTTTCCTGTTTAATGAAATAAGACAAATTGACCACATCGGGCATCCCACATGGCTTTATTTAGCCCACTAATAACAGTCTGGTCTAAACGTCACATGTTGCCCTTAACTATCTTCAAAATTCTCATTGTTAACTATGTTCAAATAGTCACTGGCTTAGATGAACTCAAATCTGGGACATGACACTGATATGATACGTCCACTTTATACTAATGCAAGACAGTATGCCTGCTAGGTGGGGCACTTCATGTGGTTTAATATCGAGCTACACTATGAGGCTGGCAGACATCTTGAATATCAAACTGAATGAAGACTTAGATAACAGTCTGTGCTTTAAACATTACGTTACTGTTAACTATGTTCAAATAGTCACTGGCTGAGCAGGATGCAGATTGGGGACACTGATGAAAAGAAACATTTGTTTTGTAATGTAATTTGTAATGTACAGAAGGCCTAAGTCATATATGCCAACTAAGGGTGTTACACTTCATGTGGCATCAATATTGAGGGTAATAGTGTTTGTTTCTGTAACTTATTGTGAATTCATGTAGTCTCATAATTATCGCGACTGGATAATATCTACTTTGGAAGACCACACGAATGCACAAATACAGTCTGTGCTCCCGACATCACAAATCACTTTACACCACGACATCTGAAATGTTAAACTGAAAGCCTTTATTTTACAGAAAAACTTTTAACACAATCTACCACTTGCAGTTGAAATAATGAACACAGTATTTAAAAAAACCTTAACTCATCATTGAACTGTACTCAAGAAGTAACCTACTAGTAAAAGACAAAAATATCTTATTGTTAAAATGTAGAAAAATGTACAGAGCCTCTAAATGGTCAAGAATGAGGAAAATATCAATAAAAAAACCAGCTCACTTTGCAGAGTGCCCTTGCTTCATTTAACACGTTTGAGTAAACACATCAAGTTACCGAAACTCTGCTCTCCCTGCCATTAAGGCGTGCCCACATTTTGCATCTTGAGTGAGCACAAAGTAGCCTACTAAAGCATGATTCATAAAATGTGTTTACAAATCATGGACACACTTTAGTAAATTGTGCTCCTGAGGTATGGTACCTGTATAATGTGGGCATGACTGAATAGCAACGAATAGCAGTTTTCGTCTGATTTGTCTTGTCCACAACTTGGGTAAAGGTGCGTGTGCTTGCATTAGTTAATTAAGTGAGGACTTCACAAAAGTGAGAGAACGCCTGGACACCCCCTGAAAAATATGATCTGGTCTGTCCCAGGCTTAGTAAAGACAGAATGGTATACAGTTAATAAAACATTTTAAAATTAAAAGGCTATTGGCTGCAATGGGAAAAGAGAAGGGGATGTACATCAACAATCTGCATTACAGCTTTCAAAAGACAATGTTACCCCAACCGACACTTTTTTAAATCTCCTGCAATGTATTAAAAGTACGGCATCATGCAGCATTATTCCAACAAAATATCTTCATAATTATGCAAGGGAAAAAAATAAATAAAAAAAATGGCAGAACACATGCAAAAAGGTTTTAAATGATTTAAATTGCATCTAGGATTAGAAATATTTCATCCAGCTGCATGGTAGCAATGTAAACAAAAAACAAACTGAAAAACAAAAAGTAAACAGACAAAACAGCACACAAACAAACAAACAAAAATAAATCAAAAACGCCTCTTGACATGCTGATGGAGGTCATTTTAAGAAGGCTTCTTTAGGGGCCAGATTTCTCACCTGCTGGCATCCTTTCAAACTTCCACCAGCGTCTCGATCTTTTGATAGTTTCATTTTCTGCACCTGTGGGGCTTCGGTTCTTAGTGGAGTATGTGTTTTGTGTGTGTGTGTGTGTGTGCGCGCGCGTGCGCATATACTGGAACTGTCAAATAATGACAGTGTAAATGTAGACAAAATCTCTTGTCTAAGAAAGAAAATAATCAAAATTGTCAATACAGGAAAAATGACACGATCAAAATGTTGCTTTGTCACCAAGCCCTTGTGTGTGATGAGTTGTGAGGTCATGTGCATATAGTAACACACATGGATCCACAGAGTCCAGATGTGCTTCATGCATGTGAGTCACAAAAGCTTAACTGATGATTCATCTGGTAACCGAAATCCCGGGTAAAGTGTGTGAGAGAATGTGGTCTGGACTTTGTGCAGGAGTGTCATCATGGTGTCAGAGATGCTGTAGAAGGCCAGAGTCCCTGCCCTGTGGTCCACATACACTCCTACTCTGGAACTGGCCACTAGAGGGAGGTCAGTGATTATTTTATTGTGGGTGAAATTTGTCTTCCTGCGCTGGACGGTAAGTTTCCAGGACTTATTGTTTCCAAAACAGCTGTCATCTTTGAGTCCTTTCCTGCTGATAGTTTTATATGACACTGCAATATTAGCCCACTCACCACTCCACTCAACTTCCCAATAGCAGCGTCCAGACACACCCTCTCTACACAGGACTTGCCTTCGGTTATCAAATCTCTCTGGATGGTCTGGATATGACTGGGGGGCCTCATCTCTATTCGTCACCCTCCTGTTCCCCTCAGACAGATGGAGCCTTCTGTTTGCAGTGTTTGGATCCAGTGTGAACTGACCGTAATCTTATGCAAGAGAAGACAAGAAAAGACAAGATAGACATGAGAGATCAGATGTTATCTACTGTGTGTGTGTGTGTGTGTGTGTGTGTGTGTGTGTGTGTGTGTGTGTGTGATTCCTTACACTGTAAGAAGTCCTCTCTGGTCACTGGTTCAGTAATAACAGCCTGCACTTCAGACACTGAGAGAGAAAGCATGACATTAGCCACAATAACTGTATAACGATATATCACAGTAATCACTAAAATGACACTGAAGTGACACTATACGAGTCCTCAACTTCAAAAATCCCGACTGATACCGGATCTACAGCCGGTGTATTCAGTTCTCTCAGCTATTTGAGGTGTAATGAGTGAAATCATTTAGTATTTCAGTACATGCATCAGTTGATGCATTCTAATGGGGACTTCAATGCAAAGATTGTAACCCAAAACTAGTAGTCTGAGATGGGTGGGGTGGATGGAGTGGGGACCATGAACAGGAGAGAGCTTGAACAGAAAGCCACCAATAGATTGAAAGGGAGGTTGTTGGTTAAGTGCCTAATGCACCTAACAGGAGCAAAGGGCTTAAGTCAGTCAGTCAACACATGCATCACAGTAAGTCAACACATGCATCACAGTAAGTCAACACATGCATCACAGTAAGTCAACACATTAGGGATGCAAATTATCGATTAACTCATTAATCATTAGTTGATAGCTTTATCGATCGACTTACGATTAATTGATAAGCGACGTTTTCCCCCCAAAATCTCAATGTTTCTCGAAAAAAAAAAAACCTACTAAATCTAAAAATTTTAATTCAATATTGAGATAAAATACCACATTTAAATTCATTATATTTCAATTCTTTAATCCAAAGGTGTATTAAATATTGCCACTATTCACACCCCTCTTCACACACACTCTTCACATACCCATTTCACCTGGGTGTCTTGTCAGTTGAATTATTGATTAATTGCGATTAATGTTTTTTAATCGATTAACGCATTGATCGATTAAAGTCGATTAATCGTTTGCATCCCTACAACACATGCATCACAGTCAGTCAACACATGCATCACAGTCAGTCAACACATGCATCACAGTCAGTCAACACATGCATCACAGTCAGTCAACACATGCATCACAGTAAGTCAACACATGCATCACAGTCAGTCAACACATGCATCACAGTAAGTCAACACATGCATCACAGTGCTCATGCATACAATTGCCTTTTGAGCAATAGGAATTATAAATGGCCCTGTGTCAACCCACAACAATCTGATCTGACGGCTGCTCGAACTACCACTGAGGTGAACTTCAGTGACATGACACGTGACAAGACAGAATCAGTGACAAGTCCCACCTGCTGCAGATATTTTGGCTGCTTCCTGCTTGAAGATCGAGTCTAATTTCTCCTCCAGCTTCGTCTTCAGTGCAGACACAGATGTTTTCACCGGCTCAAAGGAGAGGTAAGGGTGGCTGAGGGTCATGTTGGTTGGAATCACACTTTTAGGAATATCAGAGATGGAGCCTACATTCTGTACACACACACACACACACACACACACACACACACACACACACACACACACACACACAGATTATGTGGAACAAAGCAAAAGATAAATAAAAATCAATGAAGGAAAATAAAAAAAATAAAAATATATATATGTTACAGTATTTCTCAATTGGTTTTGTACATTTCTCGAATCTCTCTCGCAATTTGCAAAACACAATATTCATTCTCAAAACAGCTTTAACAAATGGCAAAACACAGTGGATGACCTGCAAAACCGAGTCTCTTGCTCAAAACCCAAGTTTTTTGTGTCAATGAACGTATCAGTGCCAGCAGAATGGTTAGTCATTGTGTCATAGTGTAGTCCGTGTATGGACAAGCTAGTCAAATCGATTTGTCATGCTGTCAATTGAATAGTACACTCTTGAGGATCTTTTCTGAAGCAAAATATTGTTTAGATTGTGGGAAATGTTGTAAATTCGACTTTATATTACACACACACACACACACACACACACACACACACACACACACACACACACACACACACACACACACACACACACAAACACACAAACACACACACGGTTACAGTATGTGGGGAAAAGTAAATGACAACTGTAAGTCAATGAAGGAAAATAAAAATGTGTTAAAACAGTATTGCGTGTACATGTGAAGGCTATGGCGTCATACAAAACCAGCATCACTGAATGATTCAAGTCAGGAAACATTAATGTTGGAATATCGATCCTTCCACAATGAATGTAGTCACCTTGAGGAAATGTATGGGGTCCTGTGTGTGTGAAAGCTGCTCCATCTCAGCAACTCTCTTTTTCAGCTCAGAGATCTCCTGCTCCAGTCGTTCCAGGAGTCCTTCAGCACGACTCACCTCAGCCTTCTCCTGAGCTCTGATCAGCTCTGTCACCTCAGAGCGTCTTCTCTCAACAGAGCGAATGATGTCATCAAACATCTGGTCACTGTGTTCCACTGCAGACTGTGCTGAGCTCTACCAGGAGACACACAAAGAGGGGTCATGGGTTGCTAGTTATCAGATTGTGATTTTAGTTTCATTATTATTATTAATAATAATAAAATAAATACAATATTGTGTATTTCATTAGCCTATATTATATGTATATTTTATAACTGGTGTTCTCTGATCCTCAATCTCCTCCTTTTCTCTTCCTAAAGGAACAGACCACCCTTTTTTGATTTTCACATATTTCCAGTAGGCCTATTTCCCAGCATTATTCATGAATGTGCATATCATTTTCTTCTCTGTGTTTTCAGTGCTTAGATTTATTGGATCAGAATCATTAGCATAGCTTAGCATAATCACTGGACGTGGGTGGCAATCAACATTCCGACATACCGCCATTAAAACAGTATTTGATTGTCATTCCTAACCATTTCGAGTCATTTGAACATTGTTGCAAGCACGTAAAGGTGCGTGAACAACGTTCTAACTCAATTGACATTGCAACAATGTTGCTACATGAGCGGAAGTGGAGAGAGTGACAGCGCAATTACAGGATTAGTGTATAATTTAGTGTCTAATTTTGTCACGGTCCAAATGCCCTTACAGGTAGGGTCTGAAAACAGTTCCTGCAAGCTGGAAAAATGTTTTTTTTTTTTCAATAAAAAGTCAATGTCGGAATGGCGGTATGTAACCCTGGACGTAGGCCTAACTGGTAACTTTAGCATCAAGCCACAAGTGATCACTGGATGGAATTGAATTGCCGTTTTACACTCTGGTGAATTTCACTTTAATTTTAAAATGGTGAATTTTACATTCATTTTAAAATGGTTCATAAGTACATTAGATGTTTTATTTTGTACCATAGACTTGCATTACTATGCCTAATTTGGCCATACTGTAGGCCTACTGTTAAACGGGGCAATGCAAACACATAGGCTAGACGAAAATGATATGCACACATGCATGAATAATGCTTGGAAATACTGCAAGTATGTGAAAATCAAAAAGGGTGGTCTGTTCCTTTAATAAATGCTCTTTTTGAATTAAATGGTCTGTATTGCCTTGGTTGACTCCTCACCTTCAGGGTCTCAACTGCTCTCCTCAGCTCCTGAACCTCTTTCTCTCTCTTCTGGATTGTCTCCTGGTATCTCATCAGGATCTCACCCAATCCCTCCTGATAGATAAAATCACAAAGTTTACATTTGTTGAAATACATCAGTTACGAGCAAAATTAAATTCTCAGTGCATCATATGACAATGTAGGTCTACATAATAGCCTACATAAAGCCTAAAAGACTGTTGCAGGTCTTACCTTTTTATTGCTCCACTCTGTTGCAGCAGAGACGGTGTCATGGCCTTTATGCTCCTCCGTCAGACAAAAATAACAGATACAACTCTGATCAGTACGACAAAATATGTCAAGAGCCTTGTAATGACGGGAGCAAATCCTTTCCTGTAGCTGACCAGTGGCGTCGATTACTGTGTGACTTCTGCGCGGGTGAAGCTCGTTGTGAGTTTTAAAGTGAGTTTCACAATATGACAGCACACAATCCAGACAGGACTTCACAGCCTTGAGTTTTCTCCCGGAGCAAATATCACACTCCACATCTCCATGGACAGCGAGAGCATCAGACTTAATTGTAGGTCTAGTCTTCCTCATTTCTTCCACAAGTTCGGCAATAACATTGTTTTTGTTCAGAACTGGCCTCGCAGTGAAAGTCTGTCTACACTGGGGACAGCTGTAGACTCCCTTCTGATCTTCCTGATCCCAACAGCCGTTGATGCAGCCCGAACAGTAATTGTGTCCACAGCTGAGAGTCACAGGATCTTTCAGTAGATCCAAGCAAATGGAGCACATAAAAAGGTCTTGTTTAGTTGATATCACCTCTGCCATTTTCCGACAGCTACTCACGCACGTGTCCACAACCTGCACAGTCTAGCCTACCGCAAAAGTTCAGTTTCGTTTCTGGTGAAATGCGCTTCCTGGTCCTGGCTGGAGGGCGAGTGTTTAACAGTGGAGTAATGCTGCCACCTGCTGCTTTGATGGAATAAGACAAGTGTGCGTGTGATAAGTTTAGGTGTGTGTGTGTGTGTGTGTGTGTGTGTGTGTGTGTGTGTGTGTGTGTGTGTGTGTGTGTGTGTGTGTGTGTGTGTGTGTGTGTGTGTGTGTGTGTGTGTGTGTGTGTGTGTGAAGACAGACCAGGACAATCAAACACAGACTACCAACAATAGAACAAAATAAAATAATTGAAATATAAAATGTAAGATAACTTAATAATAATATAAAAATAAGATATAAGATGCAATAAAAAAGTGTTAGACGTATGCCACAGAAAAAGTCTATTGACAAAAATGTCATGCAGTACTGAAACACTGCAATATAATGAAACACTACATGCTAAAACATCACACACTAGCCTATGTAATGGGGCATTGTTTTGGTTGTTCTGTTTACATGTCTGTTCGTGAGCAACATTGTGCAAACTACTGATCAGTCGGGTTGATGACTCCTTGATGGCCCCACTGACTTTTGGATAATATCAGCTCAGGGTCAAAGGTCACTAAAAGGTCAACATTTTTTTTTATTCCTTTCAGCAACAATGTCAGTCCATCCATGCCACACTTAGATCCAACCAGCTTTGAATCAGCAATGCACCTACAGTACACTCTTAAAACAGATTTTTTAACAGAACAGTTTTTTAACACATCTGTGTGTCTAGTTAAGGACAACACATTTTGTGTTAATTTGTACCCAACACATACAGTGTGTTAGATATTTAAACACAAAATGTGTTAAAGCCAACACAAATTGCGTTGCCCTTAAAGACACACAGATGTGTTAGAAAACAACACTCGATGTGTTATTAACACTTAACACTAAATTGTGTTAAAAACCAACACCAAAATGTGTTGTCCTTAAAGACACACAAATGAGTTACTTAACAGCACATTGAGGTGTTAATACTTTTTTTCTAAAATAGAAATAATATGCTAGCAATGTCTGTCCATCCATGCCACACTTACATCCAACCAGCTTTGAATCAGTAATGCACCTACAGTAGGCCCAGGTAGATCACCTATTCAGAGATACCACCTGTGTTGGTATAGTAACACATGGCACTTTATGAACCCAGGATAGACAACTCTGGTTTTTAGCCATAACCCGGACAAATGGTCTACTTTACTTCAAACGAATGTCATTTCCATCTTCCTATCTATTTGTAATTTATAGTCCTATCAAAAAGGGGCAGCTGTGTAGAAGAGCCATCAAAACCATCATAGAGGCTGCTGAGAAGGCCTCAAGATGGCTATGGATCCGGAGGGGAATCCCTGGAGTAGTGGGCCACTTGGACACAAGTTGGAGGGTGATCACCCTATGACCTCGGGTTCATCACTGATGATGTGTCTAAGTAGCCCCTCATGGTGTATAGAAGAACTATCTATTGCCGTGGTGAATAAAACAGGCTACTGCGGTGAGGTTTCTTGTGCCTATGACCCGTTTTGTTTTGTATTTCTTCTGATCAACATACAATGGAGAGTCTGCAGTGTGGCTTCACGATGCCCTTCATCTGTTCCACAAGGTCGTGCAGGCCACAGATGACTGATGTCCTCTCTTGCTCACCGTAGGAGTGATGCTGTGGGTGGCAGCCTTGGCCACTGCTGCTCTAACCTCTCTAACCTCTTAAACAGACTATTGTCCAATAGTTAACATTCAGATACACAGAGACCACTCTGGTGGCCATTCCTGTGTCCAGCAGGCCAAGGGCTCATTCCCTCATGACCTGAGTCATCTGAGACATTGCTGCTTTCGTCAAATTTTGACATTATAGGGCGAACTTTCATTGAAAGTGTCAGAGTACCGTCTGCACTATGCCAGTGGCACATATTCACCACTCATCTACTCCATATGCTTTTGTCAAATTTGGACATTTTGGGGTGTCATTTTATCGTCCCCAGAATTGAAAGTGTCAGAGCATTGCTCATTCTGTTAAGTCAAAGGCGGAGTCTGGATAAACCACCCATATACCTAATACATACAGTACATCACTGGACAAACTCTCACTGGCCGAGATTAACTCAAATCTGAGACACAGATGATGGGAAATGTCTACAGTACTTTGTACTTATAAATGCCCACTAAGGGAAGTGCGTGTGACATGTGGTGTCAATATTGAGGGTCATTGGGATTGTTTAGTTCTGATACATGCAATCTGTGCTCTCAACACCACATGTCACCAATGACACATGATGGGGTACGTTCTACTCTGTTGTGATGCAACAGGTTTCAATATCTTAAGACGCACGCCATGGCATATTTTCATCTGGCGGCAGGGTTGGGAGGGGCGGGACATGACTTCAAATAGGTGTTTTCGGATTGGCCGGCGCTGTAAGCGATGTATATATATCAGCAATGTAACTCAACGTTGCCAAGGTTTTTCAGGCGTGGTTGCATCAAAAATGTTGAATGGAGTTCTATCGAACCACCGAGTCCATTATATACAAGTCAGTGCATGTCACTAATATTATACACCATGAGACAGACATCTGGAATGTTGAGCTGAATCGCTTTATTAACCACAGTCCACCACCTGCAGATAGCATAACAAACATTTGCAAACTTGCAGTTGAAATAGGCTAATGAACACAAATAAAATTAAATCTTTCTAACTAATCATTGAGCCACACGAAGAAAATTGCCCAAGCTTATTGTCTGAAAACAAAAATATAAACAAAAAATGAAAGAAACTATTTTATTGGGAAAGTATGGAAAGACTTCATGGTATAAGCCTACATTAAATTAAACGTTTTTAATTAAAATGCTATTGGCTGCAATGGGAAAAGAGAAGAAGTTTGATCCTTAAAACAAACAAACGAGCAAACAAACAAACAATACTATTAAACATTAATTTACAATCTACATTACAGCTTTCAAAAAGACAGTCGTCCCCACCAATGACTTTTTTTTAATCTCATGTGGAGTGTACAACAACACAAAAAAGTGGTAAATGTCATCTACTAGTGAACAGATTTCACATGGCCAACCACCTGCAAAACGATGGCAATGTAAAACAGGAAAAAAGAACAACAATAAAACAAGAAGACTGATTTGGGGCTTAGATTTCCCACCTGCTGTCATCATGTTCAAATTTCCACCAGTCTCAATCTTTTGATAGTTTAGTGTATGTGTGTGTGTGTGTGTGTGTGTGTGTGTGTGTGTGTGTGTGTGTGTGTGTGTGTGTGTGTGTGTGTGTGTGTGTGTGTGTGTGTGTGTGTGTGTGTGTGTGTGTGTGAATTAAGTTGTCAATTACAGACTATTTAAATGTAAACATCCAATATATTTGCAAATAGTGCAAATCCAAGTTGTCAATACAAGAAAACATGACACATCATGATCAAAATGTTGCCATGTCATCCGCATATAATAACACACATGGATCCACAGAGTCCAGATGTGCTACATGCATGTGAGTCACAAGAGCTTCACTGATGACCCATCTTGTAATGCAAACCCAGGGTAGAGTGTGTGAGAGAATGTGGTCTGGACTTTGTGCAGGAGTGTCATCATGGTGTCAGAGATGCTGTAGAAGGCCAGAGTCCCTGCCCTGTGGTCCACATACACTCCTACTCTGGAGCTGGCCACTAGAGGGAGTTCAGTGTGTATAGCAATATGGCGGACATATGTCTGATTGTGGGAGACAGTTAGTCTCCATGACTGATCATTCATTCCAAACCAGCAGGGATTTTTATTTCCTTTCCTGCTGATGGTTTTATATGCCACAGCTATATTAACCTCCTCACCACTCCACTCAACTTCCCAGTAACAACGCCCAGTCACACCCTCTCTACACAACACCTGCTTCCACCTGTCATCAAATCTCTCTGGATGATCTGGATATGACTGGGGGGCCTCATCTCTCCTCTCCACCCTCCTGTTCCCCTCAGACAGATGGAGACTTCTGTTTGCTGTGTTTGGATCCAGTGTGAAGTGACAGTAATCTGATGAAGAAAAGGTATAGTAGCAATAGATATATTTATATCGTTATATATTAATTGATGCCTGTCTTTATCTGATGAAAGATCACATGTTATAATATTAGAGTTTTAGTTGTGGTGTGTGTGAGTGAGTGAGAGAGCTTAAATAATGGGGAGCTGTGTCTGCGAGTAGTGTCTTAGCTGTGTGTGTGTGTGTGTGTGTGTGTGTGTGTGTGTGTGTGTGTGTGTGTGTGTGTGTGTGTGTGTGTGTGTGTGTGTGTGTGTGTGTGATTCCTTACACTGTAAGAAGTCCTCCCTGGTCACTGGTTCAGCAATAGCTGTCTGCACTCCAGACACTGAGAGAGAAAATATGGCATTAGCGACCACCAGTTTCTCCATCATCATTAAAATACAGCAATCAAAATAAATGGCAAAGTGACAGTTTGAGTCCTCAGCTACAAAGACTTTGTAGAGCCCTTCATCAGGTCTTACCCCTACGTCAGGACGGTTACTGTTCATTTAGAAGGCACTCAGTTCTCTCAGCCATCTGAATTTCACAGCTATTGGGCGCAGTCATTACATTCAATGTACATGCTTTTCTTCAGACATCCGCATCAGTACGGGTAACATTCTGTGCCATCTGAATTTGAGAACTGATGGGTGCAGTCATTTTATTCAGTCAGCGGCTATCTGACTTGCTGAGTGATTCACTCCCAATGGTGCTTATGTGCCAAGGATTATTGACCTAGTTGTATCGTGTTTTGTGAAAATGCAGAAATTGTTAGGAAGTCTTGTCATGTACAGTATAGGATTATAAACTCATAAATCAGGTTCACCTTTTGTGCAATGTGCTTATGTCAAGTCAAGTTGCTCATGGGGACCTAGGTTCTGATTTGAAACTATACCATTTCTCTCTCTTTCAATCTTTGCTGTAAAAAAAGTCCTATACATGTAAATTACATGTGTATTTACTATGGACTCAGGTTTTTGCACACACAAATCTTTTTGAGACACACCACCCCACTCAAAAATCAATTGCATCCCTTAAGCGGTGTACACACACAAAGCTAGCTTTTCGCTTGCTTGCCGACTCGCCACTCTTTCATGGAACGTTCGCTGAAAGTTCCCGCGGCTTTAACTGCCAATGAACAGGCGAGAAGTACCGAACTCTGCATTCCAATTGGTTACTCGCCTCGCTCGAAGATAACACATTTTCAACTCGGGATCCGCCCACATCGCATCGCTTGTACAGTACTTGCCTACTCGCCTGCTAGTCTCACTGAAACACATTGACATTGTATTGACTTCATTCGCAGAGCGAGTAACTAGCAGCGACGTGTGTGTACGGCCCTGTACTGCATTTGATTTTGGACAAAGGCATCTAGTACTAGAGATGTTAAAAATGCATGTACATGTGGTGTATTCACAAGTGGGAAATATAGCCTATATGTTACAATCTCTATGAGACGTGGGTTATAAACAACTGACACTTTGCTGTCCTTTGGAAATTACTATCACTATTGAAAAATTAAGACTTACGGTATGAATTATATTGCAATATAGTGTAAATGTACCTCTGTGCATGCACCAATCTCTGCATCCTTGGCAAGTTTTCATTTTTATCGTGCCATTTATGGTGTTTTAGGTCTTTTCGGGTAAAAGTGCCGAATAAGTGTAATCAATTTAAATTTGGTTCAAATGATCTGTGTGAACATATCAACTATGTGACCACACCACACAATATACAAACCTGAATGAATCTGAACTGCTGCTGGAGCTTCAAAATAACAAGCTCTAATCAGAGTAGTGGCAGCATCTCTAAATGTAAGCCTGTGGCTGCTGACAAAGTGTCTTGTAATGACTTACTGAATGGTGGTAGGAGTTCATTACTGTCTGTTCTTCTGAATGGGAGTTCAGGATCAGTATCTGGAGATCAGACAGACAATCATACACATTTATGACAAAATGCTATGTTATGATTGGCTATTAGGGCACGGGCATACATTTGGTCATTTTGGAAAGCAGTTTTAAACTCTGGCAAAATGTTTGAATACCTCCATACCAATGCTTCATAAAAAAGTAACTACAACACCCAACTAAGTCTCTGCTGTGCCTTTGAATGACACAGGTTGTATTAAACAGCAATGACCCACAATGAATAGAAATGGCAGTCTGTAAATGATTCTCTAATAATGGAATGTGATAACGAGAGCAGAAGTGGTACAACATGCTTTGAGGTGTGCAGTCAAAACAATAAAACTATTCAGCATGGACCTATTTGTTTCAAATCTGCTCTTGCTTGTGTGTGTGAGAGAGAAAGAGAGAGAGAGAGAGAGAGAGAGAGAGAGAGAGAGAGTGTCCTGCGTGAAGACTCACATTCTTTGCTCTGTTCCACTACCATCATTGCCACTGTTGTGAGATACAGAAGAACAAACATATTAGTTAGTCCTGACTCATGCCTTGCTAAATACGCTTGTTGAAGATGTTGTGTAATTTCTTTATGTTTGTCTAACCTGCTGCTGATATTTTAGCCGCTTCCTGTTTGAAGATGGAATCCAATTTCTCCTGCAGCTGTGTCTTCAGTGCAGAGACAGATGTTTTCACCGGCTCCAAGGAGATGCAGGAGTAGCAGAGAATCATGTTGGTTTGAGGTGAACTGGAGGGAATGTCAGAGATGGAGCCGGCATTCTATACCCCCCCCACCCCACCCCCCAAAAAACCCCACAAAAAAACCCCACACACAAACGTGTCAGATCCACTTACTGAAACAATCCTTAATTGATATTAACAGGCCTGTGTCCATATTTACTTTTTAATGATTACATGATGTAAACATTTTTTAAAACTCGAGTCCAGTGAACATAAGTCAAAAGCATTAAGTAACATTTGTCGATATTTTAAAAAAGCATTATGATTACATCTGCATGCTTAGCCTGGTTATATGGAAAGCAAGCATCATTTATGTTTCATCATTTCATTATTAATCCAGTCACCTTGAGGAAATGGATGTGATCATTTGCGTGTGAAAGCTGCTCCATCTCAGCAACTCTCTTCTTCAGCTCAGAGATCTCCTCTTCAAGTTCCTTCAGAAGTTCTTCAGCTCGACTCACCTCAGCCTTCTCCTGAGCTCTGATCAGCTCTGTCACCTCAGAGCGCCTTCTCTCAACAGAGCGAATGATGTCATCAAACATCTGGTCACTGTGTTCCACTGCAGACTGTGCTGAGCTCTACCAGGAGACACACAAAGAGAGGTCATGAAACACAGAGGTACATAATTTCAAGCGGCCTCTACTGCCCATTTTGTAATACTGGTTGCATATGTCATATACTGTATCTATGCATATGTGAATAAAACTGACCACATCTGTTTGCTACATTGTAATTCTGAATAGTGCAGACCAAATCTGCTTCATGGCCAATGGAATTCAGTTTAGGATTGCTAGTTTTCAGTTTGCCATCTTGGTTTAAATAATATTATTTTAATTATGCTAAATACCATAGGTTGTATTTTATAAATGGTGTTCTTTGTCCCTAAAATATCCTCAGCTTGATATATGAAATGTGCTTTTTAAATAAAACTCTCTGACCCTTGCAGGGGGGTGGCGTACAGGGGGGAAAGTGTGACTTATAGGATTTTCACACCTGGTCCCCTTCAAGTGAACCAAACTCCTTAAGCGGACCAAAAAGCGAACCAACAGTTCTGTTTTTGTTCACATTGTGGGTGTATTACGAAAATAACCAGCTGCCTTTTCTGGTTCTGTTAACTTTTATGTCGTGTCAGTTCTCTTTTTCACACCTGGTCCTCTAGAGCTGTCCTAAATTGAAACACCAAGTGACAAGTGTAGCTTGTCAGGACTCATAAGTGAACCGTACTGAGACCACGTCAATAAAGGTCTCAGTACGGTTTCCTCAAAGGGGTCTGGGTACGCTTTGGAGCATTCACATAGACCTGTGACTCAGCATTTTCTGTGCATAGGCCTGAGTTCGCTTAAATGGCTGAAGGGGACCAGGTGTGAAAACCCTATGAGTCACCAGGACCCCATGTATTTAGGTGGGCCACAACACAGTCAGATTTATGTAGTTCTAGATAGAGTTCGAGGTCCATTGGAGCTGATTGTACATAGGGCCCACAATTTGCTGCTACGCCCCTGAGCCCTTGGTTGACTTCTCACCTTCAGAGTGTCAACTGCTCTCCTCAGCTCCTGAACCTCCTTCTCTCTCTTCTGGATTGTCTGCTGGCATCTCGACTGGATCACACCCAATCCTTCCTGATGAGATAGATTCACATCATTGAAACACATCAGTTAAGAGAAAAATCTCAGTGCATCATATGACAATGTGGGTCTACGATAGGCCGACATGCCTAAAATACTGTTGTGTTTTCTCACCTTTTTATTACTCCATTCCGTTGCAGCTGAGACGGTGTCATGACATTTATGTTCCTCCATCAGGCAAAAATAACAGATGCAACTCTGATCAGTACGACAAAATATGTCAAGAGCTTTCTTGTGAAGGGAGCAAATCCTTTCCTGTAGATGACCTGTGGCGCCGATTATCGAGTGATTTCTACCCGGGTGTAGCTGATTATGAACTTTGAAGTGAGTTTCACAGTATGATAATAAACAATCCAGACATGACTTCACCGCCTTCAGTTTTCCCTCGGAGCAGATATCACACTCCACATCTCCATGGTCAGCATCGGTACCATCACACTGAATTGTAGGCTTCGTCTTTCTAATTTCTTCCACAAGTTCGGCAATAACATTGTTTTTGTTCAGAACTGGTCTCGTAGTGAAAGTCTTTCTACACTGGGGACAGCTGTAGACTCCCTTCTGATCTTCCTGATCCCAACAGCCGTTAATGCAGCCCGAACAGTAATTGTGTCCACAGCTGAGAGTCACTGGATCCTTCAGTAGATCCAAGCAAATGGAACACATAAAAAGATCTTGATTAGTTGATATCACCTCTGCCATTTTCCCAAAGCTACTCACGAACGTGTCCACAACCTGCAAAGTCTACTGCAAAAGTTCAGTTTCGTTTCTGGTGAAATGCTCTTCCTGGTCCTGGAGGGCGAGTGTTTAACAGTGGAGTAATGCTGCCACCTGCTGCTTTGATGGAAAAAGACAAGTGTGCGTGTGATAAGATGAGGTGTGTGAGGGGTTGCCACCTTTCATAAATGAAAATAAGGGACACTTGATTGTCGCGGGGGTTTCGAGCAGTGGTGTAGTCTACTTTTTCATGGTGAGTATACTGTATAGTTGAGCATTTTTTGAAGTGGGTATACTGTATATATTGGTGCTATTCAAAACAATGGATCAATCAATTTTAAGTGGGTATACTGATATAAAAAAAAATGGAACAAAATAAAATAATTGAAATATAAGATGTAAGATAAGACAAAAGCTAATATAAAGATAAGATACAATAAAAAAAAAGTTAGACATATTTCACAGAAAATAGACTATTGACAAAAATGATGTGCAATACTGAAATATAATGAAATACAACACGCTAACACATCACACTATGTAATGGGGCATTGTTTTGGTTGTCCTGTTTACATGTCTGTTCATGAGCAACATTGTGGAAACTACTGATCAGTCAGGTTGATGACTCCTTGATGGCCCCACTGACTTTTGGGTAAAATCAGCTCAGGGTCAACATGTTTTTTCTTCCTTTCAGCAGTGATGTCAGTCTGTCCATGCCCATCCGTGCCACACTTACATTCAACCAGCTTTGAATCAGTAATATGCACTTACAGTAGGCCCAGGTAGATTACCTATTCAGAGATGACACCAGGTATAGTAACATACGGCAGGATTTTCACTCTTTGAACCCAGGATAGACAACTCTGTCTTTTAGCCATTACCCGGACAAATGGACAAATGACTTTACTTCAAACGAATGTCATTTTCCCGTCCTATCTATTTGTAATTTATAGTCCTATCAAAAAAGGGGAGCTGTGCAGAAGAGCCATCAAAACCATCTTAGAGGCTGCCAAGAACGCCTCAAGATGGCTATGGATCCAGAGGGGGGAGTAGTGGGCCACTTGGACATAAGTCAGGGGCTGATCGGTGGGTGGGTCGCCCGAGCGAGGGAGTTTGATGATCAAAGACCTGAAAAACCCTATGACCTCGGGTTCATCACTGATGATGTGTCCAAGTAACGCCTCATGGTGTATAGAAGAACTATCTATTGCAGTTGTGAATAAGACAGGCTACTGGGGCGAGGTTCCTTATGCTCAGTATGACCTGTTTTGATTCATATTTCTTCTGATCGACCTACAATGGAAAGAGTGTGTAGTGTGGCTTCACGATGCCCTTCATCTGCTCCACAAGGTCGTGCAGGCCACAGATGACTGGTGTCCTCTTTTGTGCACCACACCAGTGATGCTGTGGGTGGCAGGCCAATGACAAATTCCCCCATGAACAGTCATCTGAGACATTGCTGCAATTGTCAAAGTTGGACATTTTTGGACGCCCTTATTTTCTCCAGAGAGAAAGTATCTGAGTATTGCCCAGTATTTCTTTATATAGTACTTATTTTTGTATTAAACTATTTTGATAACCTCGGTAGTTGGTACAGAAATAGGTTACACTAGTTGAATCGAATCTTTGTGGATCCCTTAATTGGTCAGTGGCCTATAGAAAAATAACATCCCTATAATTATTAACAAAATCTTTTTTTGTTTTCCTTTTCTTTGTAAAAGAATATAAGGGTTGATTCAAAATACTGGCAATGCAGAATGACCAGATCAAATGTCTTTTTTCACTTCATTTATTGTAAACCAGTCTGTCAACCGCTTGAAAACAATGATGAAACCTTTGCTGACATTCACTTGTTAAGGGGCAGCGTCTGAATACGCCATAGACGGGGAGGAACGGTAGCCTACCATGCACCCCCCCCACAACAAAACGCCACATGACTTTTTTTAATCTTCAAGATATCCTGAATAAGAATTTTAGTGGTAACAGTCATATAACTCACTCCCACTATGATTTTTCACATCATATTGTATATGACCCCATGCATTCTAGTCCTATGTAGTGGTACACTGCCAAGGCCTCTAGAGCCATGATGCAGTTGGTTATAATAGCTTATGATATACCATATGAAAGCTTGGAGTCTGTAGTATACATATATTATACTGTATTTGGTGTGCCTTTTGCATAGCAACAGTTGCTAGGCAAAGCATCTTCCTTAGCAACAGCATCAGTGATACGGTTCCTCTGCGATTACATTGTGTTGTGATGTCTGGATCTGGATGGCTTTTCCCAAGTGTAACATCTTCTTTGAACTTCTTTGAACCTCCAAGATGTCCCTAATAAGAATTTGAGTGGTAACAGTAATACATTCCTACTGTACATCATATTGTACATGACCCCAGTATGCTCTAGGCCATACGTTTTAGTCCTATGTAGTTGTAAACTGTCAAGGCCTTAACAGCCATTTTGCAGTTGGTTATCATAGCTTGCCATATCTGTAAGCTTGAAGTGTGTAGTTTATGAATATTATATCATATTTTTGGTGTACCATTTGGAAAAATATACTTGGTTCAGTTATATGATGTCTGAGAGTATTTTTCATTTTTCTGATCCTTTAAATGACTCACCCATACAACCATACACATATATAAAGACCTTACAGGCAAATACATTAACAATTTGTAAAAGTATAATAATAGTTTAATTACTAACTACTGGAAATATTGACAATATAGCGAGCAGTACTGTATGTGTCACTGTCACATCTGTGCAAGTTGGAGCACAACACCACAACAGAAGGAAACAAGTTGAATCATAAACAACGTTTATTGAACATTTGGGGAAAGGTTTAGTCCAAGGCAGACAGTTCATTCACTGCTACTGTCACTGTCTGTGCTTGACCAATCACTTTCAACTTCACTCTCACTGTTATCATCACAGTGGACTTCACCACAGATGTCCTCCAACCTCTGTGGCTGACTCTCACCTTCATACCACAGGGGCTGTATACCACTTTATGCCATTAACCACCCATGTCCTTGACCCACGGATGGAATTACAGGATTGTTGATGTTGGTTCTTTTCCACAGGGCAACCTGAAAATGAACCCTATGGACATGCTGCGTGAGGCTTTTTCTGCATGGTGGTAGCAAAGCCATGTCCACATTTCCAGGAATAGACTTTCCGTGTTTGGTGCAAAATTTGTTAATGATGTTCAATCGCATGTCATCAACCTCTTCAGCTTTCTTTTCGCCATACAAGGCCCATGTGAATTTTTCACAATCATCATTAAGGGCTTCTGTCACTGTCCAGGTTTCACCAAGTTTGGCAAGGTTGGTAACAAACTGGGGGGCTTTGAACATCTTCGTTAGAGGAAGAAGTTTACCTTTGCCCCGGAATGCACTTGTCGCATCATTCCCAGTGAAGCCATGGAGACCAAGTACAGCTGTGCACTTTTCTTGGCCAAGTTCTGCTGCAGTTTGTGTGCCATTGATCAGTCTGGACTTTCTCTGTATCTTGGTGTCAAGTAGGATGTTGATGCCCATGGTTCCAGCAAAGTGCAGCAAAATGAAGAATAGGTCAGAGTCAGGACTCTTGATCCGTACGTTGGTATAATGCTCATTTGCAGCATATTGGCTGTAAAGGACAACCCTGGTGTCGGTCTCTTCCTGTGATGACCTGAGTAATGGAATTTCAGTCTTTCTTGTTGTCAAACCATCCCCTGATGTAAGGTATGCACATTCTTCACAGATAAAAATGACTTTGCGGCCTTGCAGTTTTGAAGTGTACTTATCACCACTCCATTGCTTTAATATAAGCCTGATAAACTGCACCTTGTTTTCCTCATTCGTTAAAAACTGTTTCCACTCCGTGGGACGTTTTGTTGCTCCACCCCCTATAATTAACTTCTCTCCACAGCCACGGTGTTTCCTTTCCATTGACTTGATGGATTCGGGTCTGTATTGGTCTGTGCTGAAAATGATGTCTCCACATCCAGACGTAGTTATGCTGTCAAATAGCAATGAGGAGATCTCTGCAAATGTGTCTGGAATGTTCTAAATTTAAAAAGATGCACAATAAAATTATACATTACACACAATTATACACATTCCATTACTGTATTAGCTGATAACTCTGATGTATTTTCCAGGGCCATTTACCATCATATTGTAGAAGCAAGCATTTCCATCATATACTGTAAGGGTCTCTGATGGTGGAGGAATGGCAGAATTCGGTTGATCTTTCACCAGGTAGTGGAACACCAGAACATGACTGGTGATTGGTTGATTGATTGAGTGGTGGTTGGTGATTGGTTAATTGGTTGAGTGATGGAGTGCTTATAAGGTCTTTATATACCAGTATATGTAAGTCATTTAAAGAATTGAAAAAAAAACAGAGCTCTCACACATCATATAACTGAGCCAAGTATGTTTTTCCAAATATCATAGGTACACCAAAAATATGATATAATATTCATAAACTACACACTCCAAGCTTACATATGGTATATGGCAAGCTATGATAACCAACTGTAAAATGGCTGTTAAGACCTTGACAGTTTATAACAACATAGGACTAAAACATATAGCCTAGAGCATAGGGGTCATGTACAATATGATGTACAGTAGGAATGTATTACTGTTACCACTCAAATTCTTATTAGGGACATCTTGGAGGTTCAAAGAAGTCATGTGGCACTTGGGAAAAGCCATCTAGATCCAGACATCACAACACAATGTAATTGCAGAGGAACCGTATCACTGATGCTGGTTGCTAAGGAAGATGCTTTGCCTAGCAACTGTTGCTATGCAAAAGGTACACCAAATACAGTATAATATATGTATACTACAGACTCCAAGCTTTCATATGGTATATCATAAGCTATTATAACCAACTGCATCATGGCTCTAGAGGCCTTGGCAGTGTACCACTACATAGGACTAGAATGCATGGGGTCATATACAATATGATGTGAAAAATCATAGTGGGAGTGAGTTATATGACTGTTACCACTCAAATTCTTATTCAGGACATCTTGAAGATTAAAAAAGGTCATGTGGCGTTTTGTTGTGGGGGGGGGTGCATGGTAGGCTACCGTTCCTCCCCGTCTACCACACGTACTGAATGGCATCACTACCACTGTTGGGAAAGTTACTCAAAAACTGTAATGCACTACTTATTACAACTTATTACATGTTACTGTCATTTAAAAGTAATGCCTTACATTACAACATTACTTTTTTTTAAAAAGTAAGGCATTACACTACTTTTGCATTACTTTTAGTTACTTTAGCCAAAATGACTGGAAATAAGGATTTGGCAATCTACAGTGCAAATCTATGAGGTGGCATGACTTTCACCTGTCATCCACAAGTCGTTTTGAAAGCCTGCAGACTGAAAACCAAAATTTTCAGGAATTGCTTCTTATCCACATACAATAAGGTTGTCAGGTTTAGTCATCGTCCGGTCAGATTTTTTTTTTAATTTCCTTTTTTTTTTTCAATTTCTTTTTTTTAAATGTCCGACCCCCCAACCCCCCACATGCGCCAGATTTTGTCATAAACGTTGTTGAACAATGCCATGGACGATAGTGGAGTTGAGGCTTGATAAGTACAGCTGAAGCTACAATGAAATATAATAAGCATTAATGAGCCAAGAGGCCTATAATATTCTATTTCAAATTGATTTATTTCAATTTTTAGTGATGTTTAGTTGAACAAAAGTGAGGGGGGTGCAACGTACTCATCCCCCCCTGCCGTGTCCCTGTCTCGTGCGAATGGGATGCATCCCCTCCTTTCCTGACTAATTTGGTGGTGCTATGGCACCTCTTCAAATCGTCAAATTGTTTGTAGGCTACTGTTTTTCGACGTGGAAAGCGGTTTGGGTTACAGTGTTCATTTAACTTTATATTCTTGGCGTCCTTATTTTCAATGGAGTCAAAGTAGTGGGCATATACCCATCTTGAAAACGAGCAAGCTGGATCTTCTGGATCGGTCATCCTTTGTCAGCCTGCCATTACGAGAGACGAAGCGTGAAAGAGGAAGCAATGTTCTGCGTGAAACTTTAAAATCTCTGCGCGGACATAGGCTATCGTAGGCAATAGCTGATCTCGCGGTGATCCGCGAGCATTGTATAAAGAAAACCAAACACCCACACAAAATTTAGGTGAAAAAAATGCGTTGTAATGTGCAAGTTACTAGCAATGTAACGAGGACATATTACCGATTTCCCCCCCTGTAATCAGTTACATTACTGCGTTACTCAAAAAGGTAATGCATTACAGTAATTAGTTACTTTTGTAACGAGTTACTCCCAACACTGATCACTACATCACTGAGCAAATACTCACTGGCTGAGATAAACTCAAATCTGGGACAGGCCTACCAATGATGTTTTGCAAGACAGTATACCTGTATGTACCCGTATGCTCTGAAGCAAGTGCGCTTCATGTAGTATCAGTATTGAGAGTTATTGAGGGTTTGTTTACAGTTACTGTAAGACAGTCTGTGATCCCAACATCACACACCACTGTACAACATGAGACAGACATCTGGGATGTAAAACTGAATTACTTTATTAACCACGGTCCACTACACCTGCAGATAACATAACAGACATCGTACTGAAGTGTAAACTAATCTAATTTCACTCATCAATCAACCATACTGAAACAATACCATTTTTTTCCTCAAAAACTATTACCAGTGGATAAAGATTCCAAAAATCAAAATGTAACAGTATAATGAAGTTGGAACAGTAAATAAATGTAAGTGTATAAAGGTCTATTAGCTGCATATGGTAAAAGACACAGATACAGTATGTGGTTAAAAAACAAAAAGCAAACCAAACCAAAACAAGTCAACAGTCTGCAAAATGTGAGTGCATTTTTTTCTCAAACAGAAACTTCTCTTCTTCTCTTAAAACTGCTTAAATGTAGTGCAACGCAAAACAAAACATCTTGCTGTAATTACTCTTGTGGGGTTTAGGCCAACACGGAAAGACACATTTGCTATACATATCGAAAAAAGGTTTCAATTACTGAAAAGTCATGTGCAAGGACTTTAAAGTAGTAACCACCTGATGACAGACAATGTAAAAGAAATGTAATGGGCTAATTTGGAGCTCAGAGTTCCCTCGGGTTACTGTCATCATGTTTTACCACCCACCAGTCTTTCAGCAGACTGTATTCTTTATTCTTTCTGTCTTCAATGTGTGTGTGTGTGTGTGTGGATGGATCCTCAATATTACTGTGTTAATGTGTGTGCGCCAGGTACATTTTGAGTATGACTGAATGTTGTGTGGACACGGCATAGGTGAACTATACACATACTGTACACTTTCATTCAACTAAAGACAATTTAGATTTGAACTTCCTATCTATTGCTGGGACATAATGTCATTCACAAAAAAACAAAAAACAAAACAAAACAAAAACGCAATATCCATCAACACAGATTTTTGTTTTTCTCATCATCCAAAGTATCATTTTGCCATGCCAGCCAGCCCTAATGTTAGGCGATGAGATGTGATGTCATGTGCGTATAATAACACACATGGATCCAGATGTGCTTCATGCATGTGATTCACAAGAGCTTCACTGATGAACCGTATGGTAACCCAAATCCAGGGTAGAGTGTGTCAGAGAATGCGGTCTGGGCTTTGTGCAGGAGTTTCATCGTGTCAGAGACGCTGTAGAAGGCCAGAGTACCTACTTTGTGGTCCACATACACTCCTACTCTGGAGCTGGCCACTGTGCTATATAGAGCATCTCTACTGTTGTGAGTGAACCATACCCCTCTGCTGTGAATGTAAAGTCTCCAGGACTTATCATTGAATCCAAAGTGGGATTCACGTAGGGCTCCTTTCCTGTCGATGGATTTATATGCCACAGCTATATTAATCTCCTCACCACTCCACTCAACTTCCCAGTAGCAACGCCCAGACACACCCTCTCCACACATTACCCGACCGCCTTTATCAAATCTCTCTGGATGGTCTGGATACGGCTGGGGGGCCCCACCTCTCCTCGTCACCCTGTTCTCCTCAGACAGATGGAGGTCTCTACTGGCAGTGTTTGGATCCAGCGTGAAATGACAGTGATCTAATGCAAGAGATGACAAAGAAAG
The DNA here is from genome assembly GCF_034702125.1 of Engraulis encrasicolus. Classification (NCBI taxonomy): domain Eukaryota; kingdom Metazoa; phylum Chordata; class Actinopteri; order Clupeiformes; family Engraulidae; genus Engraulis; species Engraulis encrasicolus. Next base: position 10,460,645 of record NC_085857.1, on the reverse strand, counting down.
GTACACGTTATCTGTAAAAAGATCACTTTTAGATGTGGCGTGCACATGTGTGCACATGTGCATCAGCGTGTCTGTGTGTAACATTCATTGAAAGGTGCATTGATATATGATAATATAGTCCACTCCTCTGAAACAACCTACCCAGCCACATTCAAAATGCCTCTCCACTGGCCATCTTTAAAGAACACCTTAAAAAACCCATCTCTTTTTGGAGGCCTTTGACTTCTAGTGTCCACAAGCACACACTTACACTGATACGGTACTATGTAAAGCGACCTTGGGTGTTTTGAAAGGCGCTATATAAAACAAAGGTATTATTATTATTTTTCTATCCATACTAACCGGAACCTCCTCCTTGTATACCTGTTGCTATGATACTGCTATGAGTTGTCAGTTACAGTGAAACCAGTTACTCGTACGTATTTGTCTTGTTATTTTAATAAACCCACCAGTTGATATAGCACACCAGTGTGCTCATCTGTGTCTTAATACAAGCAAATGGCAAATGATACAGAAACCAAATCAAAATTCTTTCAGCTTTTTTAAACTTTAAAGTGATACTGTCCCATTTTTGGAAATAAGCTCATATTACACATCCCCTTGAGTTAAATAATTGAGTTTTACCTTTCTCCTGTACTTTCATCCGTTCTCTAAGTATGACAGTGCAAATTTTACCTCCAAGCTAGCAGTTAACATTGAGTCCTATGAGACTAGTTAGCCGCCAGCTGGTCTCATAGGACTCAATGTTAACTGCTAGCATGGAGGTAAAATCTGCACTGCCATATTCAGAGAACGATTGAAAGTACAGGAGAAAGGTAAAACTCAATGATTTAACTCAATGGGAGGTGCAATATGAACATATTTCCAAAAATGGGACAGTATCACTTTAAAGTGCAAAAACATTTTAAGGAAGGAAGGATTGGCAAATGACGAATGGTTTCTGTATCATTTGCCAATCCATTTTCCAATCCTTCGCCGACTCTCTCATACACATGTATCAGTATCAAAAACCATTAACAGTGTATGTTAATGATTATGTAATGGGGTATAATGAAAAGATAATGGTTAACAAATGTTTTACAAAGGTTTATCTAAGGTTTGAATAATGCTTAACGAATGCATAACTAATACTTAACAAGGAGGCGGTATTGGCCTGAATAATATTGTAATTGTATACAGTCATAGCAGCTGTACACTGAACACTTTTCATTGTACCAATGTTACATTTCTTGAGTGTTGTTCCATGAGAAGATATATCCACGAATCTGCAGATATGGAAGGAGTGTCCTCACTTTTCTTATACACTGTATGTCTGGGCACAGTTTCGCACTCTTTAATTGAATTGTAATGGGGGTACCATAAAAGGGTGGGAATGCAATTGTGTGTGTGTGTGTGTGTGTGTGTGTGTGTGTGTGTGTGTGTGTGTGTGTGTGTGTGGTTTCTTACACTGCAAGAAGTCCTCTCTGGTCACTGGTTCATAAACAACAGCCTCTACTTCAGACACTGAGACAGAAAGTGTGGCATTAGCCATGATAAGGTTAATATGACAGTAATCCCCATCAAATGGGAAAGTGGCAATGAGTCATCATCCTCAAACCCTCTTCATAGGGATTTATAGACTTCATCTCTATAGACATCAATTTCTTCTTCATTCTCCACATTTTACAGCAGGGGTCCCCAAACTAAGGCCCGGGGGCCGGATGCGGCCCGCCATGCCCCTTTGACTGGCCCTCCACCATTCTGCAACTCACCATTTACACTGGCCCAAAGAAGCAATCCTCACAGAAAAAAATAAAATAAAATATTGTATCTATTGTATCACTCATAAACTGTCATTCACCATATTTTTCTAACCTTTCCTTGCTACTTTTACATGTGAAGTACTCACTCCTTTTGCAAATCGCTTGTAATGATGAACTATTTTGTGCTAGAAATTATGGCTACAACAGGCAGTAGCCTAGCATACAGCCCACATTGATCCCAGCCCCGGATCACAGTCAGGAACGATAATGTGGCCCCCAGAGAAAAAAGTTTGGGGACCCCTGTTCTACAGTGATTCCCAAACTTGGGGTCAGGACCCCCTAGTGGTTACTACAGGCAGCTGCAGAGAGAAAGGACTACGTAAGAACGGGAAACCCACAGGTCAACAATTAACATAATCCCATAAATGGGTTAGTATTAGTAACACTATTCAAATGATTTCCTATTAATGATTTCCTACTTTTCCTATTAATGTAAAATGAAAATGCGGTAATAATGGACAAAAAAAAGTGTTGCGTTCAGAATATGGGAGGGTGGGGGTTCCAAAAATATTCGTAGGTGCAAAAAGGGGGCCGCAGCATTTAAGTTTGGGAACCACTGTCATACCGTATAAGGTAAGTGTATGCATGGCTTTCTCCTCACATTTAATTATGTCTTTTTCGGTCAATTTGCTTGAAAATGTCTGCTAAATGTAAAGTTAACCTGCGACATTGCATTACATTAAACCTGCCTAACGCTTTTATCCAACGCGACTTACAGGTTTTTCTTTTTTTAAGTGCCAGGTATTGGTTCCTGGAGGGAGCAGTATGGAATTAGGTGCCTAATTCAAGGGCATCTCAGTCATGGAGTGAGATTGGGATTGAAAGGGATTCGAACATGGAACCCTCTGATCTAAAGTAGGGATGCACCGATACACATTTTTTCACTTCCGATCCGATCCCGATATCTAAATTTGGATATCTGCCGATACCGATACTACTCCGATCCTATACCAAAACCACATATATTCATGGGTTTCAACTTGAGGTAAGCCCAAGTAGACTATTTGGTCAGAAAAGGAAGTCAGAAGAACAGGAAACCAATTAATAAGTAAAAAGTAACAATCTCATCCTGAAATCTGATATGCAAGTGAAATTATCATTACACCTGGCTCAATGTCAGTATCAGGACAATTCCGATACTTTGGGAAAATTCTGATCCGATCCAATCTCTGAATTATGTTGATATCTGAACCCGATACACCGATACCGGTATCCCATCCCTAATCTAAAGCCCACCTCCTTAACAACTAGGCCACGGGTGCCTCTGTCTGTGTCACCAAAACAACCTCACCTAACTGATGTTGGAACTAGCTCTTCTATGACATCACACTTCCCAAGTCTAACCTGCTGCAGATACTGTGAGTACTTCCTGCTTGAAGATCAAGTCGAAGATCTCCTCCAGCTGCGTCTTCAGTGAAGAGACGGATGTTTTCACCGGCTCAAAGGAGGGATTTGAGTTGAAGTTCAGGCTGGTTGGAACTGTACTTTCAGGAATGCCAGCGATAGAAGCTACATTCTGTACAGAAACAACACACACACACATGAAAAATGTGATGACTGCAGATTCATGAAGAAAAACAAATAATAACATATAAAAACATATATTAATAAATGTATAATAAGTATAAAAATGTGAAAATAATTATGATTATTTTTGTATGTGAAGAGTATGGCTGCATAGAAAGCTAGCACAATTTAATAAGCCAATTCAGGAAACATTTTATAAACGTGTTATAGCATGATATTGTGTAAGCATATACTAAATATACACTATATTTATTCATTTCATTATTAACATAGTCACCTTGAGGAAATGGATGTGATCTTGTGTGTCTGAAAGCTGCTCCATCTCAGCAACTCTCTTCTTCAGCTCAGAGATCTCCTGCTCCACTTGTTGAAGAAGTTCTTCAGCCCGACTCACCTCAGCCTTCTCCTGAGCTCTGATCAGCTCTGTCACCTCAGAGCGCCTTCTCTCAACAGAGCGAATGATGTCATCAAACATCTGGTCACTGTGTTCCACTGCAGACTGTGCTGAGCTCTACCAGGAGACACACAAAGAGAGGTCATACAATACATCAGTAATATTAAATAAAATTCAAGTGGTATTCATGGTTAATTGTGTTTATTTTACATTTATACATAGTGTGTAAAGGGAAACTGTGCCCAAATCTGTTTGCTGCATAATCCTACATTACAATTGAATTACAATACAGGGTAATAGTGAGTGCAATGTAATTTAAGGACTAAAGCAATCTACTCCATGAGGTTAACCAATTGAGATTACTACAGGCTTGTGTCGTGTGAGATTAATTTGCATTGATATTTTTTATTTTAAAAGGGCATTAATGATTGATTAAAGCCACTGTTAAACACAAACACACACACACAAACACTCTTTTATGTGGACCTGCAAAGAAGAATTACAGGATTCAATGAAATATGTCCCATTCTGCGTTACACATCAGGGATAAAAACATTGCAAGCAAGGCACCACACCGCAAGGCTTCACATCATAGCTGATAAAGAACAGAACCAGTGTTGCCAAATTAACAACTTTGTCGCTAGATTTTATAGACTTTTCGCCTCTCTAATGTCACCGTCAGTATCAACTCACCTTCAGAGTATCAACTGCTCTCCTCAGCTCCTGAACCTCCTCCTCTCTCTTCTGGATTTTCTGCTGGCATTTCAACTGGCTCCGCCCCAACCTGTCCTGTTTGAATGGATTGGATTCACAACTTAGTTCAGACATCATGATCCAACACACACACACACACACACACACTAGCCCAAGAGGGTTCCCAAACTTTACCGTGACAAGGCCCCCCATATACCAGTAGAGTCCAACCAAGGCACCCCTGACATGAGCTTTCTGTGCACCGGTTTTCACAACTCAATGAATTTGGTGCATTCCTAAACCCATTCAAGCTACTACAGAAAGCACAATACAAATAAACACTGTAAAGAAGAAAATTATTCCACTGGGATTGTTTATTTTGGCTACTTGAAATGTAAAATGTTCATTTTAAACCACTATATTTTTCTTGCCAGCTTGCACCCCCCCCCCCCCAAAAAAAAAAAAACAAAAAAAACCCCACACTGAGTGACTAGGCCTACCTATCATGAATATAATGCACAACCTACCGGTTAGGCATACTGGTAACTCAAAAGTTAGCCTAGCCAAATATTAGCCCAAATGGCCTTTTTCAGGAGGACCATCCTAAAATGTAACAAAGAAAGGCACACTTGCAAGGTTTCACAGTGCCTACTAGTTCTGACAAATAATGTTTGATAATGCATAAAAGAAAGTGTAGTGTTTGGGGGTCTTACCTTTTCATTACGCCATGCTTCAGTGGGTTCGATGATGTCGTGGCGTTTATGTTGGTCTATCGTGCACAAATAACATATGCAAAGCCGATCAGTGCGACAAAAGACTTCAAGAGCCCTGTTATGACGAGAGCAAATCTTTTCCTGTAGCTGACCAGTGGCGTCGATTACTGTGTGACTTCTGCGTGGGTGAAGCTCATTGTGAGCTTCAAAGTGAGTTTCACAATATGACAGCACACAATCCAGACAGGACTTAACAGCCTTGAGTTTTCTCCCGGAGCAAAGATCACACTCCACATCTCCATGGTCAGCGGTGACATCAGACTGAATTGTAGGTCTAGACCTCCTCATTTCTTCCACAAGTTCGGCAATAACATTGTTTTTGTTCAGAACTGGTCTCGCAATGAATGTCTGTCTACACTGGGGACAGCTGTAGACTCCCTTCTGATCTTCCTGATCCCAACAGCCGTTGATGCAGCCCGAACAGTAATTGTGTCCACAGTTGAGAGTCACTGGATCCTTCAGAAGATCCAAGCAAATAGAACATGTAAACAGATCTTGTTTACTTGACATCGCTTCTGTCATTTTTCCTCAACAGCTCGTGCTTGAAGACGTCCAACTCCGGTAAGGTGTCAGTGGTTCTGAGTGGCACGTGCGTGGTACCACCTGTTTCATCTCCGGTGAACAACAGTGTCTGGATTGGAGGGCGGACCGTGTAGTAGTGCTGCCCCCTGCTGTCATTTGATGGAACAACACGTGTGTGTGCGCGCGCGCGTGTTTCTTTGTTATCTCGCTAATCAGAGTTAGGCAGTAATGCATTACAAAAGTAATTGATTACTGTAATGCATTCCTTTTTGCTGTAATGCAGTAATGCAAGGAATTACAGGGCAAACATCTGTCATAGCCTATTTATTTAGGCTAGTTACAATGCTAAATACTGTAACTACAATGTTATGACCTGAATTTTAGGCCTATTCAGTGTGGTGGGTCAGAAAGAAGCTATTCCTGCATCTGGCCGTTTTTAGTCTGCATGCTGCCAAAAAAACACATTCTGTCTGGGAGGTGAAAAAGTCATGACTCGTGAGCTGGATTTACACTGTAATAAATTGCCAGATCCATATTTAGGCCTATACAGTTCGTTTGGCGAAAATAACTTAAGTAGGCTAATGCAAAAGTAGTGTAAGGGATTATTTTGAAAAGGCGGTAACATGTAATCAGTAATGCATTCCAGTTTTTGAGTAGGCCCAACTTGCCTAACACTGTCTGTAATTGATGCCTGGATAACAGACATGCCACGAGGCCTGGAATTTTACCATTTTAGGGGCAAGGCCACTTGGCCTTTTGAGTTGTAATTTTTTTAAGGGCACTAAGCCCAAAAGTCAGGGCACCAAAGCCATAAAAAGGGCCCTCATGAAATTCCTGCCCTGAGATGCCACAAAAGAAATAAGCGTATAGGCCTACCTTTTTGCATTCAAGTGAGTGACCATCGATCTCAACTGTGCAGTCTGTGTTCTCCTCATCACATATTATTTCCAGGAAATAAAATGTACACGTCTTGCTTTGTTCTATTTCTTCTGATAAACCTACACTAGAAGGATGTGTAGTAGGGCCAAATTTGGAATCATGATTACTGAACAACAATGTTTTTTTTTGCAGAATTGTATTTAAAACTAGATTGCATTTCCTCACAGAAAATGCTGGAGTATGCTTGCCCTCCATGCATTCGCTGCCCCTCATGCATGCGTTGCCCTTTATGCATGTTGCCCTTCGTGGAGGTTGCCCTCCATGCATTGCTCTTCATCCATGTTCAGCACACACACAAGCACGCACGCACGCACACACACACACACACACACACACACAATCTAACACAAACACCCCATAACAGAAAAGTCAAAAACATGTTTTTTTGGTGTACCACCCCCTGGACACCATATTGTACACTTGCATATCTTTGTTGTGCACCCTTTGGGCTAAGGTAATAGCACCAAATAGCTTTAAATTACTTGGCTGAAGTTCCTGGGCCAATACATTGAGGCCATTGGCCCATAGTGTAAATGGGGCTGATATTGACCTAAAACAATTTCGCTAATTGTGGCGCCCCCCAGGGGCCAATTTTCACAAGAATTGGTATGTAGCCTTTGGCTATAGTGAAGATAATGTGTACTCATTTTTGTTGTGATACTAGTAGGCGTTGCCGAGATATGAGCTAACTTCCTGTTTGGCGTCTTCGCCGCCAAATTTGATTGGCTCCTGTTCAAAGACGGTTCAAGAAATCAGTCCGTAACTTTCAGGGTAGCTGTATCTCAGTCTGAACATGATCTGATAAAATTTTTGAGACACTCTCACAAAAAATGTGGGAGGGGCGTCATTTTTATTGATTTTTACATCATTCAAAATTGCGGGAAAACTTTCCGAGGTCCAAAATTTTGTCAAAGGGTGCGTTGGATTTGGCTTGGTCCAAGGATAATGTGAATACCATTGTGGTTGTAATACATATGGGCGTTGCCGAAATATAAGCTAACTTCCTGTTTTGCCTCTTCAATATGGCCAAAACACAGTTTCGTCAATTGTGGCGCCCCCCAGTGGCCAATTATCCTCCAATTTGTCATTTGAACTCTAGGGGTGATGTCAGTCATGTGTATCCAATTAAGTTGTGATCTGACATGTCGTTACCGAGATATGAGCTAACTTCCTGTTTGGCGACTTCAATATGAGCTAAAACACATTTTCACTAATTGTGGCGTCCCCCATGTAGTCCCTGGCTATAGTAAGGATAATGTGTATCAATTTTTGTTGTGATACGAGTAGGCGTTGCCGAGATATGACCTCACTTCCTGTTTGGCGTCCTCGCCGGCAAATTCGATTGGTTCCTGTTCAAAGACGGTTCAATCAATCGCTCCGCAACTTTTAGGGTAGATGTAACCTGTTCGGAACATGCTTTGTGTAACATTTCGGGACGATCCGCCATAAATTGTGGGCGGGGCGCCATTTTTATTGATTTTTACAAAATTCAAAATGGCGGGAAAAAGTTTTTGAAATTTGGACCTTTTCCTGTTGGTGGCGCTAGAGAGTTCGAGGTACCCCCGTGAAAAATACAAAACCTGGTCGTATGACCGAGCTGAACGTTTCAGTCTTTGAACGGATTTTCTATCTTGAGCGGTTCTTCAAAACGAATGGTTCGTAGAATAAAAAGGGGAACCGGAAACGGAAGAATAACAATAGTATGCTTGCCGCATGGCAACCAAGAATAAAATATATACGGGAAGAAAAAACAAAACTGAATTGTAATATGCTTATTATGTAAAAGGCAATAGTGGACAGATTTCTGGCCAGAAACACCACTGTCAGCATTCTCCGGCTTCAAGGATGCTCGAAGGCAGGTCACTATTACCGTGATTAAATCCAGATTGAAATCCCGATTTCAAAATCACAATTAAATCACGATTTTCGATTCATTCCCTGATGTGGCTTCACGATGCCCTTCATCTGTTCCACAAGGTCGTGCAGGCCACAGATGACTGGTGTCCTCTCTTGCTCACCGTAGGAGTGATGCTGTGGGTGGCAGCCTTGGCCACTGCTGCCACCTCCTTTTGGGATTTAATAATCTCTACTCTTAACCCTGGTAGTGTTTTGTAGTATTTTTAGTATTTCGCTTGAGAAACATACTCTCAGTTATTGCAAAAAAAAAAACTGACGGAAATCCAAGGCACTCTCCTTTTGAAAAAGTTAAAAAGCCTTTATTGTGATGGCTTGGTCATACTAGCCTTTTAAAAGACCCCAACGCGTTTCATCATGTCCCCAATGTTATGTTATAGGCTATAGATCAACGTGCACCAGGAGATACTAATGCACAAGAGGTATCACCTGTTATTTCACTGCTCAATATAATGCTCCTAATGCTCCTAATAATGAAGGAGGGATCTCCCTGACATGCCCCACACATGATCCTGTGCATCAAAAGAGATTGATTCAATGATTGCATGCTTAACCCATTTTGTCCTGAGACACACATACGCTGCATTCAGGTTCTTGGGATTTGAGCTGTGGGTATGTAGGAGCTGAATGAACATATTCTAATGCAAAACGAGGGTCCTAGCTTTTAAATGCAACTCATTTCATGTTTATATGTGCTTCGGAGGCTGAGATATTTAGGATTTAGTAGGTAGAGGGCACCCTTTCCCAAAAATGGCTCAGGACACAATGGGTTAACTTAAATATTTCCTATGTGTTTCAGAAGGTCACATCTATTTGCCTGTTTTCCCCCTTCAAAGCCTTTGCATGAAATTGAAAATATTTACAGCTTGTTATATATATCCCTTACATAATTATAATATTATCCCCTACGTTACAATATTACTAAATTTAAACAACATTAGTGCATGTAACACTCACAGAGCTGAATTGTAGAAAGCTGGGTTTTATTTTATTCTCATTCCTCTCCAACATCATTGAATTTGCTTCAATAATTACAAAGTCCTTGCCCCCACCAAAGAGATATATATATTTTTTCCTTTAGCAGAAGTTGGAGATCAAACGGTGGGTGAGTGGTCTGCCCATAACCCCTACACATGCATTGTACCCTGTCTGGGTGTAGCTCTTCTGAGTGGCCTTGTATCGACTACAACAACATAATCTTCTTTCTTTTCTTCTGCCTAAATGGCAGGGGCGCTGCCAGAAATGTTGGGCCCCATGAAAGATTCGAATTTTGGGGCCCCTCAAGGGCCCCTCTCAGTGCTTGGGCCTCCTTAAGGGCTCCTATCAGTGCTTGGGCCCTTAGAATCTGTACCACTTTTCCCCCCCTAGCGGCCCCCATGCTAAATGGTACGTGTGGTTGAAATATGAGTCCCATGTCAACTCTATTATAGGGTCAGTAGTGTCCGCCTCTTCTGATGCTCCACCCGACAAGAACCTATTAGCAAACCAACACAAATCAGAACTATTAAACTAAAAAGAACACTAGCTTATGCATGTTTCTGTCAGGGGACAAATGTTTAGGAGAACAGCACAGCAAAAATTAGCTAAGAATTAGGTAAAGTCGCAGACATATTGAAATACTTGTTTTGCATAGCCTATTTTCAGGCAAGCCAATTGTCATGTGTTGACTAATATATTTTCGTGTGCACGTGTCTAAAGGCTCTAAATGTCTTTGTGAGTGTCTTTGTGTTCATCTGCCTCTACTGTAGGGATGTGTACTTGAAATTACAGTCCCATGTCAACTCTAAAGTGCCATAAAAGAGAAATACACCCATCTAATTTATCAGGGTGTTATACAACAAAACTACTAAAACAGATTGTTGTTCATACTGCTCAAACAATTTATAAACATGTGATATTGTATTACTATGTCCTACTCTAGTCTACAAGTTTAGGCATTGGACTTCTGACTTTAGCAAACGCTGACAAGGCGGCAACTGTCCTTCTTGGCCTGTGAAGCCACTTGTTGGGTCTCCTGTGTTCCTGTGTCGCCCGAGTTCAGGGTTGTGTGTCAGGATTTGGTCTCGCTGTCCTGCTGGTATGCTGCCCTAATGGTGCATTCCCCAGAGGTAGGAGCTTCCTAGTAGGCAACCAGAAGGCAGCTATCTCCCACTTGAAAGCGTTCCAACCAGCAAGCCAACCAAACTACAAACATGGAGGGACAAAAATACATATCTCTCTAAGATGTCAGCAATGTAAACAATGAGGTGTAAACAACACCATGCATTTTTTCCATGTAGCCGCATTTCATCTTTGAAAGAGGCAATGCCAATAACTACACCTTAGAAAGGTTCATGGGCGGTTTTGCAACTGTTAACCTGTCCAAATCAACTCTATTTGTCCATAGAATGGTGATTGCTGAGTAATGTGCAACATAAACTATTCCTAACACTGTGCGCTGCCATTGCTGTGATGACATCACGATTGTCAATGGGACGAAGTCGGTTTGCTTCGCTTTTGCCCCAGCTCGCGACTTGAACATTCCGCTTCAACAGGCGTTCCAATGCATTTCAGCAAGTAGGAGGTCAGAAACATCCCATCTCCCAACCCTGGGGAATGCACCATAAGTATCGCATTTGTCCCATAATTTTGTCCATTTTGTCCCCTGTACCATCAAAAAAAACAAAAAAAACGTGATGTACATGTATGATAATGTCAAAGTTTTCATTCAGGTCATTGGTCATTGTTTCAGGCCTTGAAACAATAATTTTTGAGTTTTTGTTATATAGTTCAGCATTTTCCATCTGGGAACACTGCCTGCTGCTCCCTGAGGCCTTGCTGTTGCTGGTCTGTATGTGCTTCTGCCACCAGGTGGCGGTACTGCTTCCAAACCTGCAACCCAACACAGGAGGGACACACTGTAGAATGAAGTGGACACTGATAGACATTCAGACAGGCAAAGAGAGAAAGAAAGAAAGAAAGAAAGAAAGAAAGAAAGAAAGAAAGAAAGAAAGAAAGAGACAGACAGACAGACAGACAGACAGACAGACCGATCGATTGATCGATAGTCCTTTCTGTTTGAGTTGCATGATTCTGCCACTAGATGAAGCAGGCCTACTGTTTCTGCACACCAGCAACCAAAACAGGAGACACAAAGACCTGACATAGATTAATAAAGGGCATGTAGCTCCAAAATATCAGACACAGAGTACCAGATTGAAAAGGGTGTAAGAAGAAATATTAAGCCTGCCTGATGCATAAACAAGATAGAAAGAAAGAAAAAGAAAGACGGATAGATAGATAGATAGATAGATAGATAGATAGATAGATAGATAGATAGATAGATAGATAGATAGATAGATAGATAGATAGATAGATAGATACGGCAGGACGCTTTTTATTTTGCAAACCACAGGTGAGCCATAGACCATAAACAAAACCAAAATAAATTGAAATATATAACTATACACTATTTACAAAAATGTGTGTGTGTGTGTGTGTGTGTGTGTGTGTGTGTGTGTGTGTGTGTGTGTGTGTGTGTGTGTGTGTGTGTGTGTGTGCACGTCTCTGCACGACGACATACATAAATTCACCATCAAATCCCGGTTACAAGTGCTACCAACAAAAGCGAACTTGGCCACGTGGTACCCAACCCAGCACGAACCATTCTGTATGCTACACCAGGACCAGCAAAGAGAAACCATGGCGCATATCTTAAACGGTTGCCCCGCTTACAAAGGACTATACATCGCACGGCACGACCGCATTGTAGCGTTGACCTTAAAAGAACTGCGCAATGCAAACAACTTCCCTTCAATCCATTCTGGACGTGTTGCAGTGGACTGGTTTTCCCTAACAAATGATCAGTGTGATACTGTACATTGGGGCATGTCATCAATCATTCACCCAATACACCTGATCTGACATTAGTCAGTGAACAGGATAAATCCATTATTCTGGTAGAAATTGGTTGTTGTTTTGACAGCTACATGGAAACGTGCTTTTCCTCCAAAATATTGAAATATCAACCATTGTGTAATGCATTAAACAACTGTGGCTATTCCTGTAAAACTATAACATTAATCTTTGGTAGTTTAGGCCATGTACATAAAATGTGTGTGCGTGGCTTACAGATCTGTGGACTCTCTAAACAACAGGCAAAAAGATTGACCAAATTCTGCTCAGTATCCAGCATAATCGGGAGCCTCTTCATCTGGAGACGGAGGTGCCACATGTATCCTTAAGACACTCAGTGCGCAGTTTCTTTTAGTTTTGTGTAAACTCCTATAAAATTTGGCTTGTGCTATGATAAATGTCTATCTGTCAATCCAAATAAAGAAGTAAACTGTGTGTGTGTGTGTGTGTGTGTGTGTGTGTGTGTGTGTGTGTGTGTGTGTGTGTGTGTGTGTGTGTGTGTGTGTGTGTGTGTGTGTGTGTGTGACAGCGGTACAACTCTACTTTGGTAAGGATCATTACATTACATTATACTTAGCTGATGATCCAAAGCCATCTACAGTTATTGATAGGGTATTGGTTACAGTCCCTGGAGCAATGTGGGTTTCGGTGCCTTGTCTCATGGGCACCTCAGCCATGTATATACTGTAGCTGAAAGGATGGGTAAGGGTGGGATTCGAAACTACAAACTTGTCCTAACCATAAGGCCACGGCAAGTTAATGCAAACGTATGTCACTTGAATCAGTATTGTTTTTTGTCTCATTTAAATGTAAACTGTTTTACTAAATGAAAAACAATTAAACTCCAACCATTTGTGTGTTTGCTTGTGTGTGTGTGTGTGTGTGTGTGTGTGTGTGTGTGTGTGTGTGTGTGTGTGTGTGTGTGTGTGTGTGTGTGTGTGTGTGTGTGTGTGTGTGTGTGTGTGTGTGTGTGTGTGGTTACTGTCAATGTCTCATTTATTTAGTTTCACTGCACATTGGAGACAGGTCAAAATGTCAAATTTATGTGCTAACTCTGCTGTTACATAGCGTTTGGAACAGGGAGAGAACTTGTTTAAAAAAGGTTGCCCAAAATGTCTGTGCAGCCACTGTGTACACATGATGCCACTTAATGTGGTGGAGCAGCAGCGTGCGTCATGTGGAACACTAACGGTGAACTAGTTGTAGAGAAGATGGACACAAATGCCATATGACCACTGAAATGTTTGCGCCAGTTGCAAATCCACCGCCATCCCCATGTATCTGATTCATTGGTGTCATGGCAGCCTAATCAATAACAGCAACAATAGCAGCAACATTATTGCCGTTGTCATGGCAATGTTTTTATGACAGATATGCCTGAGCAGAAATCACTGAACTGAAGTCTCATCAGTGTTCCTTCCTTATCACATACTACTTATTGTATAGCTATTCCATCACATTTGCATAACTAAGCTACATAAAATACCTAATCTAATTAATTATCATCAATGTATGGAAATGTATGCTAATTTGGATGTCGCCACATATATAATCATAGTGGACTTCATCTTCACCAACGCAAAATTCTTTAACAGCAAGCTCTTGCTCTCCTATTTTCTGTCGTTGGCCAACATAACCTAATTAATTCATTGACCAAGAAAGATGATTTAGATTTTCATTATGTATTTATATTTAAGTCATTGCCTTCAAAAGTGGTCAGAGCAAAATAAGAGCACAGGGTTTGTGCCTGTACACGTGACACCAGTGAGTGTTCCACGTGACACACGCTGCAGCTCCACCACACTGATGGTGAACTAGATGCTGCTGCCCCACCACACTAACCGTGAACTGTGGTTTGGCCTGTGGTGAAGATGGACACCAATGCCATGACCACCGAAACGTTTGCCCTAGTTTGACAACCCCCCCCCCCCACCCCACCCCCTCCTCATGTATCATGTTAAGCACTTTGAGTTACATGCCTTGTATGACACAGTGCTATACAAATACAATTATTATTATTATTATTATTATTATTATTATTATCTGATTTATGTCACGGCAACCTTAACTATAACAACAACCAACAACAACAGCAACAGCAAAAATAATAATATTAATAAAGTGCGTACATTGGATACACAGGCCTTTGTGGCTTAAAAGCAAGTATCAATCAGAAATACGCTATACGTGTGTGTTCATGTGTCTGCAGTCTAAACATCTCATTAACCACAGTGAGCGATCCCTTCAACAGTCAAGGGCCCTAGGACAGGGATGCCAAACTCAGGCCCAGGGGTCAAATTTGGCCCGTGAAGCCATTTTATTTGGTCCACACGATAATTTCAAATGTGTTTTAAAGTGTGCCCACATACACCATGATTATGTAGAAACTAGACATGCACTCAGAGAGTGCAGACCTCCGCAAAGGAAGTTGTTTTGATAGAACATGTGACTATGTTACACCCTCTTTCTATTTTAAGTCTTTCTGCCTAAGGGAGTTAGAAACTGGAATGTCAAAATTTGCCCTGTCCCGCAATTCAATTTGCGGTCACTAGGGCCGTCTATACATTAGTAGGCTAGCAATGGTGAAGAATCCCTGGAACAGGGAGAGAACTTGGTCCAGGAAGACAGATGCTGAGGCACTCAAGGTTGCAATTTTTTTACTTTTTTATTTGGCTACAATTTGGCTACAAAGGAGAGAACTTGTTTAAAAAAATGACACCCCCCCCCCCTTACTTGCGCCCCAAAATGTCTGTGCAGCCACTGTGTACACATGATGCCACTTAGTGTGGTGGAGCAGCAGCGTGCGTCATGTGGAACACTAACGGTGAACTAGTTGTGGTTTGGCCTACAGAGAAGATGGACACGAATGCCATATGACCACAGAAATGTTTGCGCCAGTTGCAAATCCACCGCCATCCCCATGTATCTGATTGGTGTCATGGCAGCCTAATCAATAACAGCAACAATAGCAGCAACATTATTGCCGTTGTCATGGCAATGTTTTTTTGACATGTAGCCTATGCCTGAGCAGAAATCACTGAACTGAAAACTCAAAATTTGCCCTGTCCCGCAATTCATTTTGCGGTCACTAGGGCCGTCTATACACATTAGTAGGCTAGCAATGGTGAAGAATCTTTTTAAAAGTCCTGGTTCCGGTTCGTGATCTGGATCGCCACCAAAATGTAACCTCTTGTACCTTGGATCATTTCCAACAACTCCACAAAGTTTCATCCTTCTTTATAGTTGAGTTATGAGTTATCCTGCTGACAAACAGACAGACAGACAAATAGACAGGCAGACAAACCAACACGAACGAAAACATAATCTCCTTGGCGGCGGTAAATACAACTTGAAGTCAAACCTTTGGGCATCACAAGAATTACGGGTCTAGGTTAGTGTAACCGAACATACTAACACATAGGCTACAGTAGAAGTACAGTGGTAGTCTATATATGATGGGAATGTGTTATTTGCTTTATTGACACTTTCAGGGCATTTTTGAATACTGTAAATATTGAACTCTGCCTTGGTTTGGTGGGGAGTTCTTTTAACCACCCGTCTGTCTGTCTGTTTTCCCTCTCTATGTGTGTGTTGATTTGTCTGTCTGCCTAAACTCCTCTCTGTCTATTTGTCTGTCTGCCTAAACTCCTCTTTAACTGACCCCCCTCTCTGCCCATTTGTGTATCTGTCTGTCTGTATGTTTATTTGCCCTGTCAGCCTGCCTGCCTGTCTATCTGTCTGTTTCTCCTCTCTCTCCTCTCTCTCTGTCTTGTCTCTGTGTCTGACTGACTGTCTGTCTGCCTGTCTCTCTGTCTGTCATGTAACCAGCACCTCAAAGTGAGTGCTTTCTTCAACTGTCAAGGGCAAAGGGCATTGGTGGGGAGGCCTTTTAACCACCTGTCTGTCTGTCTGTCTGTCTGTCTGTCTGTCTGTCTGTCTGTCTGTCTGTCTGTCTGTCTGTCTGTCTGTCTGTCTGTTTCTCCTCTCTGTGTCTGCTGTCTGTCCTCTCTCTCTCTCTGACAGTCACTCCCACCTCCCATCCTCCTGACAGTAAGTAGGGCCTACAGTACCGTGCTCATACATGCTGTTGTGTCTCTGTAGTCACTTCCTGTCATAAACAAGGTTCTCAGACTCATCACGTCACCTGACGCTCAGGAGCCCCATCCACCACTTGTCAGTTGGTTGAAGGAAGCAGGCAGCTGTAGGCCTACTGTACGCTCACTCAGCCTTGGAACTTGGAAGACAACACAACCGCCCTCTGGAGAGCTCGGTGACTCTTTCATTTCAGGGTGAGTTATAAAGCTTTTGTTCATTTTGACAAAAAGTTCATACAGCAGTATAGGGAAAAGGAATTGAATGAGAAAATGCACTGATAATACACTAAGTCATTAAACACTTTTGCTTCCTGATTTTGTTCGATTTTTTTAATGTTTAGTTTATAGTGAGTCCCGTACTGTGTTTTACATTGGCCTAATAAAACAAAGACTACTGCAATGTTAAGACAACACATTAAATCCACTTTCAATACATTTTTGGAATCCTCCAGGGGTGTCCCCATATAATCAAAAGGAAAAAATGCAGATAATTTATTCATAAAAATGATACAGATATTAGTGCTCTTAGTGCCCAAGCATCTCAGAAAACGAGCAACTTCCTAATGTGGGACAGTCCTTGTCCTAATCTGGGACAGTGAAATGTTAAACTTAAAGGGGTGTGCCACTATTTTGGGGCTTAATAAAATCGTTGGCTGGGGTTTATAAAGGTGGTAAAGTGTCTTATTTTTCATGTTAAGCGTTGTCTTGCTTTAAGACAAGTTAAAAGACGGAATATGTCGCTAAGCTAGTGAAAGTCAATGGATCCTTGTAGCATTGTAGCATGCTACACGGATCCATTGACTTTCACTAGCTTAGCTACATGCTCCCTCTTTTAACTTGTTTTAAACCATTGTGCACCTTTATACCCTAGATACATGGGTACATGCCAAGATGAGGATTAAAGTGGGCTTCGGTATGTTTTTTTGTTGTTGTAATTTAAGTTCTGATTCTGGGATTGTTCCTCTTTTCTGTGGGTGAAACCAAGTTCATAGGTGAAAGTGTTGACGTGTTATGATGATCGAAAAACCTTCGTACACTGATCTCTTTGAGTTTTCAAACATTCCAAGTCAAGTCAAATCAAATCAAGTCAGCTTTTATTGTCAGTTTCTTCATATGCACAGGTCAAGGAAATTGAAATTGCGTTTCTCTCTCTATACCAGTGGTTCTTAACCTTTTTTACTTAACGCACCCCCTTTCCTGTGCCGAAGACCAGCCGTGCATCCCCAACACAAACTTCCACACGTGTATATGTACTAAATTTTTTTTCAAGTGATTAATTACAATGATTCTTGCTTGAGATATTAATCAATTCCAATGGGGACCACAACATGTTATAAGTTGGTCTTGCTTTGGCTATAAAGTTTGTAAGCATTATTTTGGTCACATCCTCAACACAAACAAAATTCTGCGCACCCCCTTGAATCTCCGGCGCACCCCCAGGGGGTGCCCGCACGCACCCCAGGTTAAGAACCCCTGCTCTATACCATGAAAGGACAAAGACATACACAGGATTAACATTTACAGACTGACATCAAAGTGCAAGACAGGACAAGATGGACCAATAGTAGTAAAGTGAAGCAATAAATAATATTTAACATTGATGAGTGACAGGTTAACTAGTGATAAAACCAGTAACAATAAATTATAGATTATAAATAACAATATAACATTTAAGATTGAACATTTAACATAGGCCTATAGGGGAAGGGAATAGGAGACATAATAATAACAACTAGAAATGCACTCAGAGAGTGCAGACCTCTGCCAAGGAAGCTGATTTTGTTCTAATATTTGTGACATGGTGTGGTGTAATCCATGCAGGCCTACATAGGCCATAGAGACTTCTAGAGGCCTACTTCAGAGAAGTGAACCTTCAATGTTAACCAAATTACACAATTATGCGTCTCTTTTATTAGGGCGTCACCTGGTTAGCGTCACCTGGTTAGCTCTGGTATTAGTGCACCTGTCATTGTGGGATTGGCAAATGTGATTGGTCATGCATGCCATATAGGCCCTACTGTAATTTGTAAATTATTGGATCCCATCGCTAGCCTATTGGTGACATTTTGAATTCATTGTGTTATAAACATTTTGATAATTGACAACATGCCTTTCATCACATAGGCTAATTGTTTTGCCACAATGTTAGGCCTTCATGGCACAGCTATTACAGTAATATCCACCCATAATAGACCTATAGCCCTATAGCCTAGTGAATTATATGACTATGGTGGTAACCATACTTTTCAGTCAGTCTTTCACATCCCCAATCGCTGCATGGAGTGAAAGCCCTTTGGAAGCGGCCATTGAAGGCAGTGTGGCAGTAAGCCAATGAGTCTTAAAAATAGTTTGCGCCAACGTAATAAAAAGGGCCCATGTGTGCAAGTTGGCTATGTGCTTCAACCCTTTTGTAGGATACAGTATCCGGTTCCGGATCCGGCAGGATCTTAAAGGGACAGTTTGGTCAATTTCAACATGCAGTTGTATTGCTCACGCTACCCTTGACTTGTCAGTATGCCACATTTTTCGGCTCAGCCCTTTCCGAGATATGAGCAATTCTAATGGGGGCAGCGTTTGTTTACATTTTTAAAAAATGAAACATAGGCCAACTCCAAATATTTTCCCAAAAGGTACTGCTGTTTGCTAGTTGTCTGCTGATGTTTTATAACCTTTTGGATGTTTTTGGGAATAAATAAAAATGTTTTTTTGAAATGTAAACAAAGAGCTGCCGCCATTACAATGACCAGGATCTCGGAAACGGCTGAAGAAGAAGAAAAAAAAATCTCAGGCACTGACAAGTCCAGGGTAGTGTGAGCATTACAACTGCATGTTGAAATTGACCAAACTGTCCCTTTAAGCAGTGGATCCGGTATCCGGCCGGATCCTAAAAATCAGGACCCGGTGCATCTCTAATGGTATTGTCATCCTTTTCCCACCTTTCTCTCTCATGCCAAGTATCCCACATGGGGATGATAAAAATGAAATTAAATTAGATTAATTAATTACAAAGTCTGTAGTTTATCTGATCATTTTAAAATCTATTACAGCTCTAATTTGATTAATTAAATTTATTTTCACTTTTGTTTTAATTTGAATTTGTATAGTAAGAAGTTTATTAAAACGTTCATGCTTACATCATGCATTTTAAGAGTTGAAATAAAGCATTTCAAAATGCATACGCAACTCGTCTCATTCTCGTGTACCCAATATCATCTCTCGTCTTGTGAGCTGAGTGTATTGTCACACCCCTAATGATTAATATTTTAAACATTTATAATAGGCTGAATGATAATACAGCCATATTATATTATATTATATTATATTATATTATATTATATTATATTATATTATATTATAGGGGCCAATTATATTATATTATATTATATTATATTATATTATATTATATTATATTATATTATATTATATTATATTCATAGCCAAGGCACCATCCTGTGGTGGACAGTGAAATGAAGGGACAGCATGTCAGGTTCTAAAAAGCATGTGAACAATTAATGGTAATTCCCTTTCAAATGAAAATAGCTTTTATTGGAATAAAATTGTCACTACTATTATTATTCTCTATTATTGTAGTGTCTACATTCTACATTTATCTTATATTCTGTCTACATGTTCAATGCTGAATGTTAAATTTTCATTTGTTCTGTATTTATTATTGATCACTTATGGTTACCAGTCCATCACTGTCCTGTCTTGCACTTTATGTCAGTCTGTAAACTGTCAGTCTTGTGTATGTCTATGTCTTGGCATGTAGAGAGAAAACTTAATTTTATTTTCCTTGTATGACTTGTGCATATGGAAAGTGACAATCAAAGCTGACTTGACTTGACTTGAATACAATAATTCACATTTTCCAAAAACACAGAAGTGACAGTTTTGTAGGGATGACATGGCACTCACAGCACTATATTAAAGTACAAACATAAATAGACAGTACAAGGGGAAACGCAACAGGAAATGCAGTTGACTATACAGACATTTAATTGAGTGAATGTCTTTGGGGGAAGGTCATTAAAGCAACAGTATCATGAAAGAAGAGAGAATGGTCTCCCTCCGGAAATGACATTAGCAGCATCTTCCCTCGTTCAGATCCATGAGAAGTGTCCAACAGCCACAGAGCTGACGGAGCCATGGAGGAGGAAGGGAACATGGCCTCTGGATCAAACAAAGGTGTACAATCATTTATTTTTTTATTATTTCAACTGATGTTTGATAAAAATGACTTCAGTTAAAAACTTTACACAGCTACCATAGCATGGACACGATGCGGTAGGGTGATAGTTGTTAAAATGTCATCAAAACTTTCATTCAAGGCTTTTCCCAAGAGCTGTCAAGAGTTCGCCCTAAGCTCATCAAGAGAACATCACCAACTTTGCTGAGAGAGCTCCTGAACAGCCTTCAAGGTCACTCTCCTCCTGTGATCACCAGCGGAGAGGCAGAGGAGATTTTGCAGAGATCCACTGTAGTGCGGCACCAAGTCACCTCGCTGGTTGACGGGGTGCTGAAGAAGGGAGACAAAGCTTGTGGAATTCTGCTCTCCCAACTTAGAGAACTGGACAACTACCTCTACCAAGACCTTGGCCTGTAAGAAGAACACTGGGGTGGATTTCTCGAAACCAATGTTGCTTACTACATTAGCTACTTTGTTGTTTTCAATGCATTTTCCCATTGGCAACTACCGAAGTTGCTAACAGGCTAGCAACTTCTCTTTTGAGAAACTCAACCCTGTTTTGGTGCATTAGTGATGTGTATGCTAGTCCAACATTTACATCAAATGTCAGCCATGTACAAGTACATTAAAAGGAACACATTATTATGTGGCATACAAGGAAACAAAAAATGTACTTGAACAAAGTTAGTGATAAAACATGTAAGACATGAACAGAACAGTACCCTTCATTATTTACAGAGCACTGATTCTTGAAAGTTTGGCAAAAACGTGTCCCAGCTAAGTACTACTTTTGTTGAAAATCAATGACATTTTCATAATCAAAAGAAATCCAGGTGACGATCAAGGGATGTCACAGTGATGACATCTGACGGAGGTGACAAAAAACTGCAGAGGAGTTTTATGTGTTTTCGTTATATTTTAAGAATGTGCTTACAATATGTATCTACGATTCTGTTGACTTATTAAAATAATTCTTCATTTAACCCTCCTCTTGTCTTCAGGTCGCCACCGACCTGTTTTAGTTTTTAAATGTATAAAACAACTACTTAATGTTAATGAATTTCATCAAGATGTTTTGATTCTGTTAGGACCATCTAGTTGAACATATTTCTCAAGTAAAAATTAATTTGAGTAAATTTGAAAATGGTCTAGATAAAAATTTAGCACTTGTCATCTGCGCGTCGTTTTTGACCCAGTCAAAATTCAATTATGAATAAAGTTGTTTATGAAGTAATAAATACTGTCAAAACTAAACTCATTCATGCTCTACAGGCCAAAGGAAGGAGAACCATATCCTCCCCTAACCATGTACACTGCTGGGAAGTCATATTTTGCATTGTATTTTTGTATTAATGCAATATTAAAACAAATTATTAAAATGAATTATTATTTATATTAATTATACAAGACTACACGTCTCTAGTTTCAGCTAACAATGAGAACAAGATTATACAGTAAGATAAGTTCTGTGTAATGTTTTGATGACAAATGAGGGTGAGTACAGAAATACATAAAAATACATGGCCACATGAGCAGGTTTATTTTGGGGGTATGCTGACAAACAAGGGTCAAGAACCCACACTAAATACATTAAAAAAATGTTTTCACACAAAAGGAAGCCTAACAAGGCATCTAAGAAATTCTAACCAAATGTGATGGAATTGTTTTTCGTGTTTATTACATCATTATAAAACACAGGTTGCACAGGAACTGAGGACAGTGAATGGTAACATAATTTGAAGACAAGACGAGGGTTAAATAATAATAATAAAAAAACATTTTTAACTTCTAATGGTGCTGGTGATGGTGCTAACAAAAACACATCATAGCCTATTTTATGAAAAAAGTAAAATATGGGGAGCTTGTTCCAATACATTGGTGCACATTCACGACCCATGTCCATGATGATATATACCTCTATATTTTGGATTTGAATTACTTTTAAAAAAATCTTTTTAGCCAAATTCTCAAGAATCAGTGACAAATGGTTTTCATACATGTCACACATTATATGAGCCTAATGAACTCTTAATTGTTGTATTTCCCCCCAGAGTTTCACCTACTGACAAAGGAGGAGATGGTGAGGAAATTACAGCTGTTTCCACCCCTGTGTAAATCGTGACATACAGTATTCAGCTTAGCACCTTTGGGAATCCTTCCTATGAGGGAAATGCATGCACTGTATTCCCCAACAGTACTATGAACTAGAAAAGTTTACGCTGTAGTACTCAATATAGCAAAAATGTCCAGATGACATACACATTTTAGGTGTTCTCAACAGGTTTTCAGGTACCAATAAATTAACTCTGGTTGGCATTGTGTTTTTAAGTACAACTGACATCCTAACACAATGTCTTTGAGTTTGTAAATTGGAACTCTATCTAGCATATGAGTGGTTAGATGTCATGACAACAGCTGAGGCGACCATGGAGTAGTGGTTAAACAGCTGGTCTTCAACCTCAAAGGTTGCAAGTTCAATCCCCAACATGGAGATAACCTTACCTACTTCCTAGAACATGGTATGAAAATGTTCAGATGGCCACCAGACCCATGACTCCAGCTTTAATTAGCAATATTTTTCACATTTAGTTTTGAGCGAAATTACAAAAGAAAAAGGCTTCGGTAAAGCAAGACAATGTTTGAGTTGCTGTGGTCTGGATAGGGGAATGGCCACAAGATCAGATGATTGCAGGTTTGAATCCTGTATTACCAATAAAAAACACTCAAGTAGATATTTCTTGTTTATTTCTCTCGAAACTGTGAAAGTTACAAATTCTTTAAATCATGTCAATTGGAACTATACAGTATCTGACATATGAGACTATGGATGTCAGCGTGTTGTGCTTGGGCAGTCATGGACTAACAGTTAAGCAGTTGGCCTCAAACATGATGGTTTCAAGTTCGATTCCCAGCACAGGATGTTAGTAAAAAAAAAAAAAAATCACATTCAAACATTATTGTTTTGGTATGATGTTAGTTGGTCGAATTTGAAGTGGAAAGTATGTGTGAAACACATTTGACTGTTAATTATGAGTAAGTCCAATACTTTCTAACAAACAGGGCTTACTTTCTACTAATACAAAACCTGCAGTTGAGTGGTGTAGGGGATAGTCCTCTGCATATAGCCATATTGGCATGTCCTTATCTTGAGGTTGAGAGTTCGAATCCTAAGGCTGGGTCACTCACTTTTTTGGTTGTTTTAGTTGTTTTTTTAATTGTTTACCAGCTTCTGCTTTGTGTAAAGAAGACCCATCCATGTCAGAACCATAGAAACCCTATTTTATTAAAATGTAACATAAAATACAAACTTCTCTAAAAATGGTGAATCTGTCAATGGGGGATAGATTTACTCAACACCACATGACCATCAAACCACAACTGACAACTTGGCATGGAAAAATGTGTCTATCAACCTCACTTCAAGGTAAGAAAAGACCCATAAAAGTGTATTGGTGTGTATGTGTAGTAGTTTACTATGTTGCTGTGTGTGACATTAGGTGCTCTTGATGCTACACTGGGTGTATGTTTTGTTAGCAACTTAGCTTAGAATGTTAGCTACTGCTAGTTAGGCTAGCACTGTGTAGGCCTTTCATGCAAATCTTTTTCTTGTATCATACATCTGCAGTGTATTTGCAAGTGATGCGTTGCATTTTCATGATGACATATTGCACATTGAACTTCTGTATAAACCAGTGTAGCAATCATGCTGTAGGGGCCTAATCCAACAAGTCCTCATGAAAGCCTTAAACTTATTAGGCCTATTTATGCTCCACAGGCAGCCGATATGGGACCACCAGAACTCTATGATCCATCAGCTCTACTCAACACTCCAAAGGATAAACAATTGACTGTGTTGTGAAGTCTGACACTATTTTGGGAGAAATGTTATTGTAAGTTAGGCTATATGGATCTCCTTCAGCCACCAATAAAAGATTCAGAAATGGACAACAAATAAATGACTAAATTGCCTAATGTGTTGAGGTTGATTCTTTTGTAATAGGCTATATTGACTGTTGACTGTGTGGTCTAAATTTTAGATTTAGATTTAGATTGTTGTGTATTGTATGATTGTTGTGGTATTGTCTACTGTTTTTGTTTGTCAACCACATGGAGCAAAAAAAAAAAAAAAACTTGATATAATGTTCATGTTTGTGGAATTAAAGCTCATGTTATATTTTGTTTAAAAAGAGGGGTGGTAGCCTAGTGCATTAGTATAAACCAACCAATCAATAAACCAACCAAGATTTTTTTTGGGCTCTAAAATGGGAAAACATAAAACTTTTAAATTTGGAAAAAGAAACTTAGAGCCAATATAGCTAAACAATGCTGTGCTTGTTTACTTAAAATGTTTAACTGTCTGCTTAGTACTAATTGCATTGATTTTTGCACCATTCTCGAAATATTTATGTCAATGGAGCATGTTAGATCTTTGAGTAGCAGCTACTAAAACATTCAAGATTTTATTTTTTCTCATAACATTTGTTTTCACATAACATGTCTGATTTTATGTAAGACTTACACAAACATTTTAGTTTTCAACTCAAATCTTTTGTGTAAACCATTGTTTCTGTGCATTTTAGAGTTTAGAGTACATACTTGACTTGGGCTGCTAAAAACTAAAAATCTAATTATGGAATTAAAGTTTTCAATCTTTTCAGTCATTTCAAAGTTTTTGATCATCTTCTGAAAGATTTTGTGTCCTGCATATGCATGCATGTATGTAGTATTTACATAAAACATTTGGTCACAAAACTAAAACTTTAACGGGAATAAGTTTAGAGTTCGTGGAACATGTTGGGGAATACAGTGTGTGAAATGTAGCAAACATTTTCATGCAGTGAAATTGTCAGTATAAAAGCTCCACAAATCATATTGCCTAAATATTTTTTTGCAAACAACATTGACTATACAAATTGTAATGAATAGGAAAAACCTGCTCCTATGTTCATGTCTGTAAAATGCTGCTTCCCTGACTTTTCTCCTTAGTGATGGAAATGTCTTCAGTGAAAAAAAGGCTTCAGTCCATCTACATAGGGACATTTTCCCGAGTAACTCAAGAGTTAGAGACAGGGAGGAAACAGAAACTACAGGACATCTTTACAGACCTTTGCATAATAGAAGGTCTCGGAGGGGTCAATGATGAACACGAATTGTCGTCCATGCGTGTGAGACAAGATGAGACCAGAACCACCTCTGGGATCATGAAGACGGTGCAGCTGTCAGATCTATTTTCAGACCACTTTCATACCGGAGAACCTGTGAAAAGAGTCTTGACACTGGGAATAGCAGGAGTGGGGAAGACATTGGCTGTGAAGAAGTTTGTCTTGGACTGGGCAGAGGAAAAACAAAGCCAATCTATACACCTGATTGTTGTGCTTCCATTCAGAGAGTTGAACATGCATACTGATGGGGGTTACCGACTTTTCGACCTTCTACAGAAATTTTACCCTGAGTGTGAAGAGCTGGCCAAAGCCTTGGAATCAAAAGAGACTTCAATTCTCTTTGTATTGGATGGTCTGGATGAGAGCAGGATGGAACTCAAATTCACAAATTGCATCAGCGACCCAACAAAAAAAGCCTCAGTGGCCGTGCTCATCTCGAGTCTGATTGCAGGGAAACTGCTGTCATCTGCACTCATCTGGGTGACATCAAGACCTGCTGCAGCCAAAAAGAAACTCCAAGATCGCTTTGATCTTGTGACAGAAATTCAAGGTTTCAGTGATGAGCACAGAAAAGAGTATTTTGAAAGGGTCTTTCCAGACAGACATGAAGAAATCTTAGCACAACTTAGAAAGAATAGAAGCCTCTACATCATGTGCCATGTCCCAGTCTTCTGTCATATGATAGCAGTTGTACTGGGAGGAAATCAAGGGAAGCAATGTCAGGAAATACCCAAAACGTTAACAGAGATGTATGCTCGCTACTGTGTCCTTCAAATCACAAGAATGAATGACAAGTACTCCGAACAAGAAACTGAGATGTTAGCAGAGGCAAAAGAAGAAGAAACCGAGCAAAAGGCAAAAGATGACCTCCTCATCAAACTTGGCAAACTGGCCTTCAAATATCTGGAACGGGACACTCTGATATTCTACAAGAAGGACCTGAGAGATTGTGGCATTGATGTAAAACCAGGAGTACAAACAGGACTTTGTACGCAGATCTTCAGAGAGGAAGCTGCTGAATGTGGAAAAAATATGTTCAGCTTTGTGCACCTGAGTGTACAGGAGTTCCTGGCAGCTCTTTACATGCTCCACATGCATGCTACGGGACAAACTAATGTTTTCAAGACACATTTGCTGCAAAAAGTGAAATGGTTCTTCAAAAAATCAAGATTCGAACTCTACAAGGATTGTCTGGACAGGGCTTTACAGAGTCAGAATGGACATTTGGATCTTTTTGTGCGCTTCCTCCTGGGGCTGGCCCCTTTGTTGGAGCCGAAACTCAGGTACCCCTTGGATGAAATTCTACCACATCTGTCAGAGCATGTCAAGGAAATGAGCATCCCCAAAACAGTGAATTACATCAAGAGACAGATCTCCGAAAGCAGCTCACCTGAACGGATCATCAACCTCTTCCATTGCTTGAGTGAGCTTGGGGACAACACACTTGTTGAAGAGATTAACAGGTATTTCTGAAATGAAATAGAAGAACATTCTTGATGTAGCTATTCTTGATTTGAACCACTCTTTTCCAAAACACTATACATTTTCAATGGTCTCTTTTAATATTGTTGTAGGTGGCTGAGGACAGAATGTAATTTTGACTACACCATCCCTGGTTGCTTGTTATTATTGTAAACACCCAAAAGAATCAAAGTCACCACGCTGTTGTAAAATCAAACAGAGACAAGGTTTTTCTTCAAACAGTGCAAATGTAGGCTTAGTTTAAGATGTTCTTCTGGTGAAATCTTTAAAATGGTCGATTACGCACATACACACTCACGCACGAGTGTACACACACACTCACACACACACACACACACACACACACACAATCACTGTTGTGGGAGTGGATGCTGAATTGGCACACCAAGAGTACAGCATGCATATATTAACAGTAAACACTCTAAAAACCAACAAAATGAACAGGAAAGTGCTTACCAAAGGGCCTACCTATGCCAGGAGGGTTAGAAAGACCACACATCATAAATATTGCACTGCAAACCCGGGAGCGTACCTATGTTCCCCTGGTCCTATGTTCCCCGGGTCCTATGTTACCCGGTCTTTGTGTGGGACCGGGGAACTTGGGACCCTTTTTCTAAAAAAGGGTCCTACTGTATGTTCCCCGCATTGTATCTGACAAGGGGAAAAGGCCCAGGATACTTGCATGCATGAGGCTTTTTCCCATAGACCCGGTTCTGAGGGCTTTTCGTTCTACCGAGGTGTGGCTTGACTTTTTATTTACATTTACTCCATCCATACTCATCCATCTTCAGTTCGAACAGGGTTGATTTTAGAATTGCCTCAGACGTAGTTCTAGGCGTGCGGAGCCTAGTTCCACTGTGACATGTTGCCCTCTCTAGCCTATTTACCGCCATGTGCAAACACCTATCCCCACCCGTGCACTTAAAAGGGGGAAATCCAGTGAAAATGGCTTAAATGGTGTTAGAACACAATGCTGAGGGCTATGTCTGAGCACATACCTGAGCTCCATTCGTATACCATGCATTGAGAAATCCAGTGCTAGTTAGCCGATGCTACTATTGAGCTTTTGCTGTGGTTCACCAGGGCATAGAAGTATCTATTGTTAAATCTCTATGTCACAAAGTACCACGGCTCAGGTTGGGTTCCTTTAGAAAAAACAGACTGGCTCCGCCACAGCAGCACTTAAGTGCAGGGTGTTTATTATTTGAAGTGCACCCAAAATCCAAAAAAGTGTCAAAAATTTGAAATTGTGGCTTGTAGACAAAGTGGGCCAATAAAAAGAAAAATTCAATAAAGAAAATAGCGAATTCGAAAGTCCAAAATAATTATTCAAGTCCATCAAAAATAAGCAAAAGATAATGTCCAAAGTAATTCAGTCTCAAAAAGGTAAATTCAATTTACAGCCACAATCTGCAGTACAACTGTTTACCTGAGCTGGTACTCGGTGCTGGTACTCGGTGCTTCTCTCTCTCTCTCTCTCTCTCTCTCTCTCTCTCTCTCTCTCTCTCTCTCTCTCTCTCTCTCTCTCTCTCTCTCTCTCTCTCTCTCTCTCTCTCTCTCTCTCTCTCTCTCTCTCTCTCTCTCTCTCTCTCTCTCTCTCTCTCTCTCTCTCTCATAGAAATGATCACAGCTAGTGATGGGGAACTTGAAGCGAGGCTTCGAAGCCTGCTTCGAGCAAAAGTGGGCGTAACATATGAAGCCTTGCTTCGAGGCTTGTGTCGGCAACGTAAAAACCACGTGGCAATGCCAGATGAGGCTTCACATTTTGCGAGGCGTGTGGAGGTTTCATTGCGCGCCGCTACCCAAACGAGCTTTCTGCGCCTCGGAGCACTTCTCAAGTTTTCAAGATTTGTTGTGTGTGTGTTAAGACTGGATATGTAGGCTAGTGACTTTGATTTGGTTCCACTCTGCAATAAATTCAGCTCATGCCGTAGATTGACCCAAATGTCAAAATGATCTATGCACCTCCAATTCCCTTTTGAAGTAGTTTTTCAAAGTGAGACGCTTCCGAAGACGAGGTGGGAAATTGTTTTAGTTCTACAGCTAAGCAACCATAAACGAGACAGCAGTTCTGTCAGCAATCATTAATACTAAACTAGGCCTACAGCTAAATAAGAGAGCAGACCTATTTTATTTATTATATGTTTTGTGCGGGTTTTAACAGTCTTTACCAGTTGACTATGTTGACTACAAGAAGGAATGTTGACTACAACAAGGAAACTCAGCTGAAGTCGCACAGTCAAGCGGCTAGCGCAGTGGTTAAAGTGTCCGACCTGGGTTCTCAGGGTCATCAGATCAAATCCCTGTAGTAGCGACAAGATGCTGATAATCCAACTAGTTCTTGATTTCGCAGGGTAGCTTTCTAATAAAGTTGACCAAGTAAGCCATGACATCATCTGCCAGGCTGGCATAGTGGTGAAGGCGATAGAATGCTACCTTAATAATTGTGAGTTCGAATATAAGTAGTGAATACCTGATATTTGTTGGTACCCCTTGAATTACATTTAATTCATATAATGTGAATTATAGTAGGCTAATATTTCTTTCTGGTTATTTTAATTGGCTGCTTATTGTGTTGCGTTTATGGCCGATCACTCCCAGTTGCGCGCCGACCTCCACAATGATGCTCTCTCACTTCCACGATAACACAGGGTCAGCGTTAACCTTGATTTTAGTGTCCCACCATCACGAGTAATTAATTCCATACACACACACCATCACATTTATTGAAACAGAACGGATACAAATAAGACGCGAGAAAAAAGTTAAAATTAAATCCAATGCCTGCGGTGCCAATTCATTGCACACCAGATGGCGCCAGTGAGAACTGAGGCTTCGAGAAAGGCTTCGAAAGCTCGAACCTTTTTGCATGAAAGCCTCATTGGTTCAGGAAGCCTCATTTCGCCATCACTAATCACAGCCCAGTATTTCAAATGCTCAACCCCTCCCACAGGTCATACTATCTTCACATTTAAACTCAATATTCACTAATAGGCACTTTTACACATTACTTCTACATTCAGTAGTTAGTTGCAAAATAATACACTTCATATGCATCATAATCATTGCACAGTTCCTCATGTAAAGCACAATATTTCAACATTTCATCAAAAACCCCGTAGAAAATAGTTTGCCCCTTACCCACGCTGCATTGCGCAGAGCTGAGGCGCTTGAACAAGCCCTCAACCCCACTGCTCGAGTTTGCCTGTCATGGCGGCGCGCACACCATACAAACCCTCCCCAAACAAATGCTGCTGGAGTTAAAACTATTGGGCAAAAATGGAGAACTTAACAAAACACAAAGAAAGGGGGCTCTTATCAAACAGGATTTAACCTGCGCTACTCGGTGAGTGTTTGTTCACTATTTGTCGCGTGAGTGTAGCCGAAGTCGGGGAAAAAGTTTCAGTGTTTGTGTTCGCGTGAATGGATGTTTGTTTGAAGTCGCGTGTATTGCGCAAAAATGTTTGTAAATACTAATGTTTGATGCTGCGTCTGTGTTTACCGTTGTGGATGAATGTTATTGTTAGTGACTGTGTGTGTGTGTGCTTCTCATGTACTGACGCTTGTTAAAAGGATGGTGTCAGTCGCTAGTCAGCTAAATACAGGTGTGCACCCCTGTTCCAGTGACCAGAGATAATTAACAAGGTGCTGTACGGAGGAGCTAGACAGAGCACTCTGTCACACTCTACTTTATAACAATTTACGACACTCAAAGTTGCCCAAAACTTCATTCTGTAGAGTCGCAGGATTGTTGTCATGTAAAACGAGACATAGAGAACTTTGGTAGCCAATGCCATTTGGTAAACAACGCCATTCTTACAGGCTGCGCAACAGCCGGATACAGCCTGCACCAGAGCCAGTTTAACAGTTACAGACACTTCTCTCACTCAATCCATGCCTGCAGTTCACCTAGAGGACGCTGTCGAGAGAGCGTAGCCCATTCATCTGACTGGAGTCTGCACTCACCTGTTGGCGCCCCTAGAGTGCAGTACCACCCGGAAAAGTAGTGAGTGAACAGAATGTAACTGTTAAACTGGCTCTGGCATTGGCTATATGCCGGTGGTCAAATGCAGCAGACAAAGCTTGTCTCTCTTGTCTATCTAGCTGTATAGCTTTATAGCTTTATTCTGACATTGATAACTGTATTTTTCCACAAATGTCATCAAATTCTTACAGCGCCCTGATAAAGTGTCTGTTTTTGAAAACAGATATACAAGCTCATCAGCTGAGCATAACCTGACACCAGTCCAGTGCTCAACTCTGGCTTATCTGCAGCTCACGTCAGTTGAAGTCCTGGAGGAGTTTGATCTAAGGAAATATCTCAGATCAGAGGAAGGGCTGCACAGAATGCTTCCGCTAGTTAGCATTTCCAAAAGAGTGCAGTAAGTTAACAACCTTGATAAATTCAACAAATGCGGCTTTGGGTTGCAGTTTTCTTGTTCTTAGCTACTGCCATAACTTTGTATAGACATAATTTCAGCAGGCATTGTGGTGTCTATTTTAAACAGGTTGAATAAGTGTCATCTCTCCAAAGCAAGTTGTGGAAAGCTGGCATCTACTCTTCAAGAGCCACATTCCAATCTACAAGAATTGGACATGAGTGACAATGTCCTCCAGGACGAAGGAGTGGAGCTGCTCTGTGGGGGATTGAAAGCACCACAATGCAAACTGGTTACACTGAGGTAAGTGACGTTTTATATTATGTCAGACTACCCTGGCTCTCGACAGATCTGGGGTGCATTTAAAACTATAGTTGCCAGCTTCATTTGCTACTGTATGACAACTGTTTGTTGTAGTGCAATTTTCCATTGGTAACTACCGAAGTTGCTAACTAGATAGAGCAACAGTTCTGCACAGCTCTGCCAGTGGTGGCTCCGTGCACTGCACTCACTGGTCTGGTGAACAGTGCTGTTTGGGAAGCTTTGCGACTTGAAACTAACTGGACCAATCAGGACCGTCGGGAGAGATTGTCAGATCTGACTCACATAGTTGGAAAGCAGACAACAATGGAGACTTGCATCGAGGAGTCACGCTTCGATTGTATTGTATGTAGACTATAACACATGGGTAATTTAATGGGTGATTTAATTCGGCCTTAGACTTGTAGAGAAAAATCTAAAAATGACAAAAAAGAGGTAAATCTCTAGCCCATCCATGTCCTAGTCCATGTGACAAGGAACTAAAACAAAACAACACAATGGAAACATGACCAGATTGTAAAATGTGGCAGACAAGTAGTTGAGAAATGCACATAATGGCTGCGAGATCTGGGCGTTATGATGGACAGTACTGTGTAGCCTACGGTACACGGCACCTGAATAAATTATTTCAAGGTCAAGAAAAGATATGTCTCGTTTAATAATATCACAGACTAGCCATGCACTGAAGTTGATACTGTCATCCAGTTTGAATAATATCACAGACTACCAATGCATTGAAATTGATACTGTCATCGAGTTTACAAAGATGTTATCCAGTTTTGGGACCAGGCATCTTTTTTCTTCTACAGGACTGTGTCTGTCTAAAATGCTGTATTTCTGAAGTATGCATGTTCAAACATATTGCACTAACTGGAATAATATTGTAGTAATATAACATGTTAATCTAGTATACAACTACAAGTTGCAGTTTTGATACTGCAATATAAGGATAGTTTTCACAGCTTGTACAAATTAGGCTTGACTAATTTATCCATAGCTGTCACTTGAGATTCACAGGGCTGCGTAGACCAGAATCCCTTATCTATTCACCATTTCCCAAAGGGTTTGAGAGTAATAATTGATTATTTCAAGAAATGGAGCTTTGGGTATGTCTAATGTTTTTTAGGTCCTACGTTTCATTCTGATCATGGCTGAAATGTGCACTAAATTGTTTACCCAACCTATGGTTTCTATTTAAACAGACTAAATCGTTGTCATCTTTCCAAAGCAAGTTGTGGAATGCTGGCATCTACTCTTCAAGGGTCACATTCCAATCTGCAAGAATTGGACATGAGTGACAATGCCCTTGAGGATGAAGGAGTGGAGCTGCTCTGTGAGGGCCTGAAAGCACCACAATGCAAACTTGCAAAATTGAGGTCAGTGATGTTCCATATTGCACACCTACTGTATGTCACACTACCAGTGGTTTTAGTGACACCGCCTTTTTTTCCTATATTTGATGGTTTTTCCTATATTTGATGGTTTTCCTATATTTGATGGTTTTCAGGTCCTATGCCGTACACTGATCATGGCTGAAAAGTTATCCTACATTAAAAAAAGCAACGGGAGCTTGGTGTCGCGGACTTTTCTTTCAGTTTTTTCATTGAAAAGTTATCCTTTCAATGTACAGTGAGTCCAATATGTATTTGATCCCTTCCTGATTTTCCCAGTTTGCACACTAATAAAGACATGATCAGTCTTTAAATGTAATAATAATATGTATTCTAACATGGAGGGACAGAATATATAGAAATTCCAGAAAATAACTTTAAAGTATATATTTTATTTTTGATTTGTTATTTGTTATTTGATTTTTTTTATAATTGATTGGTATTTACTGTAGATAAATAAGTATTTGACCCCTATAGCTAAAAAAGTAAAAGTACTTTGTGGCAAAGTCCTAGTTCTCTAGCATTGAAGTCAGATGCTTCTCTTAGTTCTTGACAATGTTTGTGCATATATTGGAAATTATTTTTTGCCAACTTTTCATTGCACATTATCTCTAAAACATTAACAGTTTGTGGCTGTAGCTTGGCAAATGGGAGGTTCAGTTCCCACCATAGAATTACCATAGGATTAATGTTTGGAGACTGTCTAGGCCACTTCATGACTTTAATATGCTTCCTCTTGAGCCACTCCTTCGTCACTTTGACTGTATGTTGCATATTATTGTCATGTTGGGAATTCCAAAAATGGCCCAACTTCAGTCTAGTGGTGGAGGGAAGGACGTTTGCACTCAGGATTGCACGTTACATGTGTCCCTCCATCCATTCGTTGACGAGGTCAAGTTGTCCTGTACCTTGGCCAGACAAACACCCTCAAACCATGATGATACTACTTTCATGCATGATGGTGAGGAGGGTGTTCTTGGGATCATAGGCAGCTGTTCTCTTTCTCAAAAAACATTGAATTGTGTTAATGCCAAACATCTTAATGTTGGTTTCATCTGACAACAGCACCTTCTTCTCATAGGCTACCCTAAACCAGTCTGATGTTCATTGGCAAACCTCAGGTGGGGCTGCACAGGTTCCTTCTGAAGCAGGGGTACCATGTGTGTACTACAGGATTTTAATCCTCTGTGGCATTAAGTGCTACCAATTGTTTTCTCAGTGATTTTGGTCCCAGAAGATGATATCATTGCCTAGTTCATTCCATACAGGTCTGGGGTGCATTCTACAAAAGGACAAAAAGGTCAAATTGTGTATAGAACCCCAGACAGGCTGATGGATGGTCATTTTGTATTCCTTACATTTCAGAAGAAATGCATCAACAGTGGGGTCCTTGATACCCAGTCTCTTTCTTGTGACTTTGTAGTGCACTTTCTCTTTGTTCAGGTCTAAAATCTTGTCCCTGATATCATTTGACCGCTCTTTGGTCTTTCCCATGTTGGTGAGGTTGCAGTCTGAATGATTCTCTGGACTGATGGTGGACTGATTCTGCTTCTGCTGATTCAATGTGTATTTTATGCATGTTAGTGTGTGCCTGTGTCTTTAATTCAGACGACAAGTTGATAGGAAGTGCCTATCTGGTCTGTGGGACTGGAAATGTTATCGGTTGGCAGGGGATCAAATACTTATTTTGCTCAGTGAAATAGAAATAAATATATATATATTCTTGTAAGTTAATTTCTATACTTTCTTTTTGATATCCTGCCTCTACATATTAAAATACATATCATCATTAAATGTATTGACTGATCATGTCTTTGTTAGAAGGCAAACTAACAAAATCAGCAAGGGATCAAATACTTATTGGAATCACTGTACTTTAATGTTGCTAAAATGTGCACTAAATTGTTTACCTTGTATTAATTATTAAATTGTTTAACTTGTGGCATCAATTTGAACAGGATAAATCGGTGTCATCTCTCCAAAGCAAGTTGTGGAAGACTTGCATCTGCTCTTCAAGCGTCACATTCCAATCTGCAAGAATTGGACATGAGTGACAATGTCCTTCAGGATGAAGGAGTGGAGCTGCTCTGTGAGGGCCTGAAAGCACCACAATGCAAACTTGCAAAATTGAGGTCAGTGATGTTCCATATTGCACACCTACTGTATGTCACACTACCAGTGGTTTTAGTGACACCCCCTTTTCAGACCAGACATGTATTGCAGTACTCTCCAAAAGGAAGGTGAGTGGCTCGCCACCCATTCACTTATGCCAACAGTTCAGCTGTGGACATCAGTGGAATACATGAGTATTTCAATATTTAATTTCTGTATTTTAAATGCAAAATGCAAATGCAAAGCTGCCAGTTGTTGGAGCCACATCAAATTACATTATGTATTTAAAACAGATGCATGTTGTTAAACATATACCGCATATTGTTGGTCTGTCTTTCTAAGAACCGGCTGTTATTTACAGCTTTACTGCTTCCCTTTAGATTTCCTCAGGCCTAGCCATTTTTTGGTTGTTATGAAATGATACAACATGTTTTTGTGTATCTCTTAATGTGTGTGGCAGAATCTAAAGGAAGAATCCAAATCTTGGTGCTTAGATCGAAATAAATATGGTATCCCATTTACAACTGAGGTTGCAGCGTTCTCTTACAAGAACACATATGCAGATCATAGCCAGACTACCAGCTATCAATGAACATTTGTCACACGCCGTTTTTGTCTTCTGAATAGAGCTGTGCAATGTCTCATTTAATTTATAAGCATACCTTGATCTTCTACCACTTCCAGACTCTCTTTGTGCCTCATCTCAGAGAAGGGTTGTACATATCTAGCTGCAGCTCTGACCTCAAACCCATCCCACCTTAAAGAGCTGGATCTGAGCTACAATCATCCTGGAGAGTCAGGACTGAAGATTTTATCTTCTAGACTGGAGGATCCTCACTGTAAACTACTAAGGTATGTGCACTAGGGCACATTACATTACAATGGGAAAGGTTAATGTCAGCATATTGAATTGTCTGGCATTGCATTGTGTTCCAAGGACTTAATCATGACTTTTGAAAAGTTGTGATGAAATCCCTTGCAGTGATTCGAATAACAGTGTTGAAATAAACACTGTTACTAACACGCTTCATTTTCCAGCAACAGGTTATCAAATTAAATACTTTGCCACTCGTTGTGACGCTGTTACATTTACCAATCTCCCATTACTGTGCGTTACTAAAGAAGCTGCTTCAAAGTCAGATTGCACTTTTCATACATGAAAAGGGGGATCTTCTCCATGGTCTGCCATTTTGAATTTCCAGAAATAGCCATTTTTAGCTGCAAAAATGACTGAACTTGGGCCATACTAGAAAATATTAGTTTATTACTTAGATAACGTTCATAAAAAGACCAAATTTGGCAATAGGCAACCCAGTTTCAATGAACGGCATAGTTGCAGTACCTTTTTTGACCATTTCCTGCACAGTGTACCTTTAAGAGATGTTATTCATGTGGATTGCAATTCGGCTGGCTACATGCAGTTTACAGACAATTGGCTAAATCAATAATAGCCTAAATTCACAATCAGCTGATAACGTTATGTGTCCATCTGTCTACTTCTTGTATGTCAGTGACGGTGGGAATTAGCCTGAGTGAAAGCGACTGTTGACTCCGTCAAACAGTCTGGCAAAAGCCAAGAGGAATCCATCTCCGCGCAAGGTTTCCACTGCCATTTAAATTCATTCAAATTAATTAATTCAGTTCTGAATTAAAATTGAAACCCATATTGTGCTTTATTAGCATGATTGTTACGATATAGCGTCGCAAAAGCATACAAATAACAAAACAAAAGTGACTATAGTTACCATAACCAATCAGTAACGGACTTCGCGGATGATTTCTGCGTCACCACTCTCAACCGTTTGCTGATTGCCTAAACACTGAGAGAACTGAGTTCGAGGCTTTTGCGAGACGATGTGCAGAGGCAAAATCTTTGGGTGGAGTACATAGCATGGCGTCGCCAGGCTAGGTGGGAATCATGCTGGAATCAGAAAGGAACCCACGACAGCCTGGCTGGCTACTAGGGCTGGTAACATTCCCCAGAAATTAAATTCGAAATTAAATTCGACGCAAAAAACGAGCACTGGGCACGGAATAGACACTTTACACAATGGGGAAAAGGCTATTGCATATCGTTCTACCCGTTTATTTTGTGCTGGAGATCCAATAGATACGAACAACACAATTAAACTCGAAGTGGGAAAGTAGACACACGGCACTAGCCAGGCTGTGCCCTCCTAGTGGCGCAACACTTTGAACTTCGATGATAATCAGGCAAACATGGTGTGAAAGACTATCTTGGTCCGTAATTGGCGACTGTAGATGTTAGAAGCAATGTTGTTTGGTCGTAAGTAAATGTCACTCTTAATGTAGAGCGTATTCATTCAGATCAGGATTGATAGACTTAAGTTTTGACCAAACGCTGTGTTTCTATCATCTGGAGTTGGTACGGAGGACCCAGATAGTCTTTCACAACGGCACTTTCACGGATGCTCCCTCTCTCTCACTCACCCACCCACACACGCACGAACAGACACACACACCAGAGCCATACAGAGAACAGAGTCAGGCAATCTCCGCTGTGTGCTAGGGCCGACTTCCTCATTAGCAAAATTAGCTGTTTTAGCTTCTCAGTACTGCTCAGCGTTGCGAATGTTAGTGCCTACTAGTGGGCGTAGCACACAGCAAATGCAATGCGATGCAATGCACGGAATATGACAAGACTTGCTGTTCGTAGTAATAACTTCTGATAAACATCACAGGTGGTAAAACTGTTGTGATTATCACCACCGAGACAGTTGACAGTTGACAGACATATTTGTGGTGATTACCCCGCAGTATACTTCGTTAGTCCTTATTTTTGGCTGTTAATGTGGTGGTTCTATGTTGAGTCTATGGGAAGACAGCCGCTTTAGGCACGACCTTATCTTGTTGAAAGGCGGGGCTGCAATTTAATTCCTGGTCCTCCAATCGCGTAACTCTGTTCTCTGTATGGCTCTGACACACACACACTAGCGTCACCCAACCTCTCCAACTAAAATTTGGGCTGTACATCGCTTGATTCCATTGCTGCTTTGGTCTCGTGCATCTCGTGCCCAATTCAAGCAATTTGTGACTGCCTCTTATCTTAAGTCAGCATTTGTGGCGGACGGTGTAAAATCTGAAGACCAGTCACTTATCTGTAGCTACAAAAAAAGCTATATCGCGACTTCATGGTGCTAACTCGCCAGCTTCAATACCACTTTATCACTCGGCTTACTTTTATTCCGTGCATAGTTTGGGGTGGGGGTGCAGAGCTCCACGTTGTAAGTAATTCACGAGAGACGAAAACTTCTTACAATGCGGTTCAAACAGCAATAAGAACTCAAATGTCAAAACAATCTGCACGAAGCTACTCTCTATCAACAAAGCAACTCGCAGTCCTTGCTTCCTTGTTGTGACATGTGACTGCAGGAGCTACACACAGGCCAGTAAGGGACGCACCATGGACACTTAGGAGAATCAATGCGCGCGCTGCCCTGCGCAATATATTTCGTAAATTATTCGAATATTAATTTTTGCGTTCGAATATACATAATTTTACCATATTCGATATTATTTTACCAGCCCTACTGGCTACAGTTCTTTTCCCATTACATGTAAAAATCTAATAGTAATAGTAAACATTCTCTCTCTCTCTGGTTGCCTTGAAGCACACACTGTGGCAGAATCAGACTGACAGCAGATGTGAGAAGATGTGAGTCTTCATGTTTTATTCACTTTATGACATTTTCTTCAGTAGCAATTCTTTGTGTGTGTGTGTGTGTGTGTGTGTGTGTGTGTGTGTGTGTGCGTGTGTGTGTGTCTGTGCGCGGGTGTCTGTGCGCGGGTGTGTGTGTCTGTGTGTGTGCACACACATACGAGAGAGAGAGAGTATGTGTGTGTGTGTGATCAAAGTGTGGAGGGTGATTATACAGTGTGATATATAACATTATAGATTAAGTTAATTCACATTACAGTATAAAATATGTTTAATAACATTAGTGTATGCTTAATAACATGTGTGTATGCTTAATAACATTATAGACTGTGTTCAATAACATTATAGAATGTCAAATTATAGAATGTCAAGCTAATGTCACACCTATGTCACACTGCTGCGTGCGTCACAGGAATTCTAAGCCTCTTCTGTGCCATTAACTTTGTGGAGTTGGTCAACTCGTTGGCCGTTACCCCTTACTTAATAACCTTATACACGAATTGTGAGTGTTTATGTCTGCCATCAAGCAGTATGTGTTTAGGTGGAGGGAGAAAGAAAGAAAGAAAGAAAGAAAGAAAGAAAGAAAGAAAGAAAGAAAGAAAGAAAGAAAGAAAGAAAGAAAGAAATCATGAATAGCAAACAAATAGCTAATAAGAAAGCCCAAAGTAAGAAAGAAAACAAGTAATAAAGAAAGGATAAAGGAAGATATGAAAGGAATCAGTGAAAGAAAGTGATACAAGAAAAGTAAAAGTGTGTGTGTGTGTGTGTGTATGTGCGTGTGCGTGTGTGTGTGTGTGTGTGTGTGTGTGTGTGTGTGTGTGTGTGTGTGTGTGTGTGTGTGTGTGTGTGTGTTTGCACGGATGTGTGTTATGTTTGACATTTCCTCCTGTTGTCTGCAGATGCCTGCGATGTCACACTGGATCCAATCACTGCAAACAAATACATTTCTATATCTGAGGGGAACAGAAAGATGAATGTGGTGGATGAGAAGCAGTCATATCCTGAACACCCAGACAGATTTGACAACTGGGATCAGGTGTTGTGTAGAGAGGGTCTGTCTGGACGCAGCTACTGGGAGGTTGAGTGGAGAGGGGATAGGGTTGATATAGCTGTGGCCTATAAAAGTGTCGACAGGAAAGTGGTTGGTCATGAGGGCATGATGGGACTGAATGCCAAGTCCTGGTCACTCTACTGCTCTAACACTGGCAGTTTCTCTGTCTGGCACATTACAAAATACACTGACATTCCCCGTTCCTCCTGCTCCAGAAGAGTAGGAGTCTACCTGGACTGGCTGGCCGGCACTCTGTCCTTCTACAGCGTCTCCTCTGACACACTCACACACCTGTACACGTTCCGCACCACCTTCACTGAGCCCCTCTATCCTGGGTTTAAGGTTGTTCATGGTTATGGTTGTGGTTCCTCAGTGTCCCTGTGCCAGATCACATGACCTCATTGTTGTGCACTCCACTACCGTTTGTAACATTCCATTCACATTGCACGCACTGCAGGGCAGCGCACGCACACGCACACCCACACGCACACGCACACACACACACACACACATTTCACAAACTTTGAGCATTTGGCTGCATTTTTATATTTTGTGAATGTTTATATGTTATTTAAATTCCATTGTACAGTATGATTTTTTTTCAATACTGCAAAGCCATATTGTTCTTGTCATGTTACCTCAAAATATGTAGCATACTGTACTTTGTACTATAATCTCAAACTTATACACGAATAGCTGTACATAAAGTGTATTGGGATTGCTATTTCAACACAAAAATTGAGTGTTGAATTCATATGTCTTTATAATGAGTATTAATGAACTGCTTCTTCACAAGTGAAGTGAAATTACAATAGAATACTGTGAAGAATGATGAACAATAGAAACTCATGTTCAGAATGAATGCATGCTATCCTCCAAGTCTGTAGTGTATTCTGTACTCTAATCAATGCAAACTCAAAGGCCTGTATATTTTTATGACCTAAACTCATATAGGCCTACATTATGCTCGTTATCATCCGTGTATGCAGTATACTCTAATTACAAATATACACATGTGAAAGGAAAAATGGCTGATATGAAACTATTGTAATTGTATTGCGAGTACAGCTGTAAATTAAGTGTAGGGCATATTGTAAATACATAGTTCATTGTTTATTATATGGATTTGCAATATTATGAGTACGGCTGTAAAATAAGTGTATTGTAAATACATTTCAATATGTCTAGAATCTGTGAGTGTAAATTGAAAGCAATGCCATCATTGAGTTCATCTGTAAATCTGTAAATAATCATTGACATGAAATACTTTCATGAATGTGTAAGTGTATCGTGAGAATTTGTAAATAAAAGCCCATAACTTTATTTGTTGGTATTGCTTTTCCTCTGAAAGCTAAGCCAGATAGAATGGCATGTGTTTGAAAATTATATTTTTACTTGTTATTCATATTGTTGATCATTTTTCTACTTTGTATTGTATCAAACACAAACTACCTAGAGTAAAATCATGGCCAACTTTACTATTTGTTGTCTGGAGATATTTCCCATTATGTGCTCAACCCCTTAGCGCAGCGATATGGCTCTCTGTAATGTTATAGCAATGTTGTTCTGATGTAGTTAAGCATTTTCAGCAAGTGAATAGGGTCGCCGGCGACCCCTGCTGCAGTAAGAGACTACACTTCAAGGGTGCCAATACTGATAGGCGGCTCTGTATATGTCAAATTGACATTTTGAGTCTTCAACTTGAGAAAGTTTGACTAATATCTAAATCGGGACAGTAATTGTGCAATCAGAAGTCCTTCAGTTCTCTCAGCCATCAAGGGTGCACTCATTGCATCAGAGTTTACTCTGTAAACTTTGTTCTAATCTTTTTTCGATCCCAACAGCCGTTAAGTAAGGGTTAACGTTCGGCGAGAAGGTCGCTACCGTGGAATAGCAGCACGACAGAGAGAATCTTTAGACCCCGACGCGGAGCGGAGGGGTCTTGTTCTCTCTGAAGTGCTGCTATTCCACAAAGCGACCGACTCGCCGAAAGTTAACCCGCTTATTATATGGATATACTTAAATGATTCACACATGCGGGGACATTTCTTTAGACCTATTTAATGTTAAGATTGTTGCTGCGCAAAACAAAACAGTAGGCCTACCGTTGTGGAACACCGCTAGGCAACAGCTAGGTAGGCTAGCCAGGACAACAGGTGTTGTCTATCACAGCAGCTGATTAGAGTGACAAAAGACCGGACCCCCTGCGGAGTGATACTATGAAACATTCGCTTTAGCCACTGACTTGTATACAAGCCAGTGGCTTTAGCAGTGAACGTCTTGTTGCCATTGACAGCGGTAGCCAGGACAACGGGTGCTGTCTATCACAGCAGCTGATTAGAGTCTTGTTGAAAAGTCGCTTTAGCAGTGAAAAGTCTTGTTGCCATTGACAGCGGTCTGTTATAGACCAACCCGTCCGTTATCGAAAAATAACAGACGTCCGAACGTTGGGGAGCCCCGTTGAAATGAATGGAGCATTCGACAGATGACGTCACAACCATATAATAAGTAAGGGTTAACGTTCGGCGAGAAGGTCGCTACCGTGGAATAGCAGCACGACAGAGAGAATCTTTAGACCACGACGCGGAGCGGAGGGGTCTTGTTCTCTCTGAAGTGCTGCTATTCCACAAAGCGACCGACTCGCCGAAAGTTAACCCGCTTATTATATGGATATACTTAAATGATTCACACATGGCGGGGACATTTCTTTAGACCTATTTAATGTTAAGATTGTTGCTGCGCAAAACAAAACAGTGCCGTTGTGGAACACCGCTAGGCAACAGCTAGGTAGCCAGGACAACAGGTGTTGTCTATCACAGCAGCTGATTAGAGTGACAAAAGACCGGACCCCCTGCGGAGTGATATTGATATGAAACATTCGCTTTAGCCACTGACTTGTATACAAGCCAGTGGCTTTAGCAGTGAACGTCTTGTTGCCATTGACAGCGGTAGCCAGGACAACGGGTGCTGTCTATCACAGCAGCTGATTGTCTTGTTGAAAAGTCGCTTTAGCAGTGAAAAGTCTTGTTGCCATCGACAGCGGTCTGTTATAGACCAACCCGTCCGTTATCGAAAAATAACAGACGTCCGAACGTTGGGGAGCCCCGTTGAAATGAATGGAGCATTCGACAGATGACGTCACAACCATATAATAATGCATCCTAATTGTGTCCACAGTTGAGAATAACAGGATCCTTCAGTAGATCCAAACAAATGGAGCACATGAA
The DNA here is from genome assembly GCF_034702125.1 of Engraulis encrasicolus. Lineage (NCBI taxonomy): Eukaryota > Metazoa > Chordata > Actinopteri > Clupeiformes > Engraulidae > Engraulis > Engraulis encrasicolus. Next base: position 10,417,100 of record NC_085857.1, on the reverse strand, counting down.
AAGGTCTTGTTTAGTTGACATCGCTTCAGCCATTTTCCTAGGTACTGACTGATCATCGTCCACAACATGTACAGCAACCAACCCAATTCATGTCTGGTGTAATGCGCTTCCTGTACAGCAACCAACCCAATTCATGTCTGGTGTAATGCGCTTCCTGTACAGCAACCAACCCAATTCATGTCTGGTGTAATGCGCTTCCTGAAAGACAAGTGTTCAATAGTGGAGTAATGCTACCACCACAGCCTGATCTCCAAAAATTCAGTGCTCCTGGACACGGATGTTAAGGACGCGAAATCCGTGACCAGGAGCACGGATTTTGCCAAAATTCTGTGCTCCTGGACACGGAATTGTTTTCCGTGCTCCTGGACACAGAATTGTTTTCCGTGATGGGCACACAGAAGTGCTTTCTATAGGCTATTATACAGCACTGTATTAACTCTATCATTAGAAAATACATACCAAATGCAAATCCTAAACAAAATAATGCTATAGCAATTTAAGTTGTGCCCTGACCAAAACATTCCCTAACCTTAACCTGTCATTTAGGACATATTTTTGAGAAATACCTTTTCCAGTTGGTTGCTAGGCTATCAAACTCATATAATGAATGAAAGAAAACCAGCTTTGCCCAGACCAAATCAATCCCTAACCCTAACCCGTCAGTAAGAAATGTTTTTTTTAAGACAAAATATTGAAATTAGAAAAATCCTGAGAAAACACAAGACTGTGGAAACATTGAGCTGTGGGAGTATAGAGAGCAGTTCTGTGTGTCCATCACGGAAAATAATTCCGTGTCCAGGAGCACGGAATTTTTGGAGATCATGTTGACCACCAGCTGCATTCATGGGATAAGATGTGTGTGTGTGTGAGATGTGTGTGTGTGCGTGCGCATGCGTGCGTCCATGAGAGTGTGTGCGCAAGATAACACAAGATAAGTACAAAAATGAAATGCAGTAGGCCTACTGAAATGTTGAAATATAATGAAATTGGTTGTTCTGTCCATCCATGTCCACCAATCCATGCCATACTTAGGATCCAACCAAGTTTGAATCAGTTGGCTGTAATATGCATTTGTAATATGCACTTATAATAGGCCCAGGTAGATGTTTAACTCTTTCAACCTGGTAAAGGAAACAGTGATTTGCCATAACCCTGTCAAAATGGTCCATTTTACTTGAGAGCAACGCCACTTTCCCTTTTTCAATGGTTAACTTATAGTCATAACATACCTATTGTGGGAGTGAATGAAACAGTTTACTGGTGCGAGGTTTGTTGTACTCAGCATGCATTCTGGAAAGAAATTGCTAAAAATACTACACAGTGCACCTTAAAGTTATTAGTGATGCATAGCATAGACAGAACACTGACAAGTCTACTTCGAGGTTGGGGGGATGGGGATGGGGTGCCACCTAATCTCTGGGTTCCTGGGCCTACACGAGGGTCATGCAGGGGTCAGGGCAGGGTCACGCTCGCAGAGCTTTTATACAGGTAAGCGGCAGCCTACAAGAGGGTCATGCCATCTTATAGAGGTAAGCGGCAGCCTACAAGAGGGTCACGCCATCTTATACAGGTAAGCAGCAGCCTACAAGAGGGTCATGCCATCTTATTTAGGTAAGCAGCAGCCTACAAGAGGGTCACGCCATCTTATAAAGGTAAGCAGCAGCAGCCTACAAGAGGGTCACGCCATCTTATACAGGTAAGCAGCAGCCTACAAGAGGGTCATGCCATCTTATACAGGTAAGCAGCAGCCTACAAGAGGGTCATGCCATCTTATACAGGTAAGCAGCAGCCTACAAGAGGGTCACGCCATCTTATACAGGTAAGCGGCAGCAGCCTACAAGAGGGTCACGCCATCTTATACAGGTAAGCGGCAGCCTACAAGAGGGTCACGCCATCTTATACAGGTAAGCAGCAGCCTACAAGAGGGTCATGCCATCTTATAATACTTTCGTTTTATATAGCACCTTTCAAAACACCCAAGGACGCTTCTCAGAGTGCACAGTAAAAAAAGAACTGTTGTTTTTACGGAAAATTGCTGGCAGCAGTGGTTGCCAAAGTCTACCTTTAAACAAATAACGGTATATTTCCTTTTTACATTTTACGGTAAGATTATGGCAGCAGTGGTTGCCAAAGCCTACCGTTAAATAAATAACGGTATTATTTTTTTTACATTTTACGGTAAAATTATGGCAGCAGTGGTTGCCAAAACAGATTGGACAGATTATATTCAGGTGAGTTCAATTATAGAGTTACAATCAGACAACTGATTGGACTGATTATACTCAGGTGAGTCCAATTATAGAGTTGCAATCACAGACAACTGATTAGACTGATTCTACTCATTGGAGTCCAATAAACATCAACTTAATTAGATACCTAAATAAATGCCCAATTGCCAGATTGTCTAGTGCAGGCAGGTGGACCAGTCTAGTATCATCAATGAAGGGTATGCAAATCCATTCTTTTTTTAAAAAAGGCCTGAAAATAACCTTAAGGAAAATGAAGGCCAAAGCTAGCGGGGCAAGCAAGCTAACAAACAAACAAGCTAGTTAGCAAGCCACCATGCAGCCACGCTTACAACGTGACCTGCTAGCCGGGCCGGCGAGGTGAGGGCAGGCCAGCAGCCGGCCTTACAGCCAGCCAGCCAGCTAGCTAGCTAGCAACCAGTGAGCAGTACAATGCAACAGTCCCTGTTTAAATACATGTTCAAGTGAACCATGTGACCCGAGTGATGAAGCATTTGGCAGGTGCAGGCAGTAAGTTAATCATTGCATGACAGCCCTTAGCACTCAGGTGAGGTCAGGAATTGATTGATAGATTGATTTGGATGAGGTAGAATGACAGTTTCAAATAGACTGGGCTACTTCTAAGAGCTCAAGGGATTACTGTCCCAGGTAGACTTTTTCAGATTATACTAGCATATAGGTATATTTTACACATTAAATGAGGCTAAACTGTAGGCTGTTACCGGAGAAATAATAAGTTACAGTGAATTACTGCAAAATGTGCAAACTGTTGCCATTTGCAGTCCTTAACTGTTGCACAGTTTATTCAGTTGCCAGCTTCATTGTTGTCAAATCTACAACGTGGAGGCACCTGGAGCCAAGCAGACAGGCAATCTGTTTTCTGTGGAGTAATTAATATTCAATTCATTATAACCTCCATTGCTTTCTGTTGGGTAGGAGGAATGCAAAAAAAGATATTCTGAATTTTGAAGAGGTTTACCGTGTCAATTTGCCTCTCAATCGAAAACTCTGATGGCAAAGCCTCAAAGTCCAATAAGGGAAAAAAATATTGCGGTGGAGAATTTTTCGCAGGATGAACTACAACACATGCAGAGGGTTGTACTCTAAGTTAATACTCATTGATGGCTACTAATCAAATAGCGTGTTGACATCAAACTCTGCCTGTTACAACCAGCCTATCAGTGGTTTGACAAGTTACACCTGGAACAAGTGCAATCACAAGAGATCTATTGGATTAAAGAGGACAAAAAGCCTAACACGACCAGAAAGAGCACCTACTTTTTGTAGTATACACAATGTGAAGAAAAGCAGAACAGAGTTCTTTGTCTGTTGGTTCACAATTTGGTCCACTAACAGAGGATTGAGTTTGGTTCACTTATAGGGGACTCAACAAAAATGGCTGCTCATGTTGCCAAAACATTTGAAAATTGGGGAGGCATGTTTTTCATAACTCTCAAGGGAGTTAAACATTAACTCTCTAGCTCTCTTAGCTCAACAACTCGGATCCAGAGGAGTCAAATAACACTCTGTAGTGTTGCTGCAACTCTTGATGTTTAGATTTTGGCTGAACACCAGTCTAACTCTGATCAATCGAACTCTGGCAAATTTGCTGTGTACATATGTGTACACCAGTGAAAAATAAAGTCATGTACCGTTTCTTGACTACTTCATCTTCACTTAACGGTATTTTCCAATATTTTCTTTTCAGTGAACAGTTCAGTATTTTCTACATATTGACACCAGTGAAAAATAAAGTTATGTACCGTTTCTTGACTACTTCATCTCACTTAACGGTATTTTCCAATATCTTTGTTTACAGAGAACAGTCCAGTATTTTCTACATATGACACCTGTCAAAAATAAAGTTATGTAACTAATTTTGACTAAATAGTGGCTTGCCATATTTAGTACAGAGATAAACTGTTTTACATTTTACGGTCACTGACTGTTGCAATTTGACAGTTTTTTGCCGTAATTTCAACAGGCATTTTTTACAGTGTGTTGTGTTGGAAAGTGTGAGTGTGTGTGCGCGTCAGTGTGTGAGCGTGTGTGTGAAAGCATGTAAGTGAAAGTGCTTGTGGAACTAGCAGCCATAAGCCTCCAGGAAGAGATGTGTCTTCAGGTGTTGCTTAAACATGGCCAGTGAAGGGGCATTCTGGATGTGGTCGGGCAGATTGTTCCAAAGAATAGGAGCAGCTACATGGAAGGCTCCGTCACTGGTGGCCTTGAGCCTGGTTCGAGGGATAACCAACTGGCCCTTGGAAGAGGACTGCAGGGATCTTTAAGGGCCATAGGGGTGAAGAAGATCTGTGAGGTAATGCGGTGCCAGACCATGGAGGGACTTGAAGGTTAGGAGGAGGACTTTATAGGTAATGCCTGACTTGATGGGGAGCCTGTGAAGCTGCTTGAGTATGGGGGTGATGTGCTGCCAGGGTCTAGTGCCTGTTATGATCCTATAGGTAAGCGGCAGCCTACAAGAGGGTCATGCCATCTTATACAGGTAAGCAGCAGCCTACAAGAGGGTCATGCCATCTTATACAGGTGAGCAGCAGCCTACAAGAGGGTCATGCCATCTGATACAGGTAAGCGGCAGCCCCACAACACAAGCATTCCATCATTAGCTGCCGCACACTCTGACTGTTACAGTACGTTAATGCATACAGTACATTTAATATCGGGGATATGTATATATATATAGGGGGGATATCGAACATCCTAATATCTATCATCGTAACTTTATACAGTGGTGCACAGAACCCTCTATTTAGGCTTTGCCTGGTAATCTGAGTGTGTGTGTGTGTTTAGTTCTCTTATTCAGTGCACAGCGGTAAGCATCCCTTGTCATTTAAGTTATATTATTTAACCTTACCTTTCTGCTGTAAGCCCAGCAGATGTTGTATTAAACTTGCTCTATGCACATTTTGGAAAAAACTTGTGTGATTATTGAAATATTGTTCAAAATGTCGCTTTTCAATTGGGGTGTAGGCTACTCATTATTGGTGTGTGCACTGTATCTGCACATCATGGCTCACAATTTACTCTTCACAACAAAACACTCATTTGGAGAGTTAAAATGAATTAATTCTTTATTTACCACAATCCACATGCAGATAACATAATGGATGCTGTCTACAAATGAAATCAATTGAAACCCATTTGTTATTGAGCCACATTCACACAATATGTTACAATAGAAGGAAAACAGAAAATGGCTACAATCATATATCAAACATACTTCAATTTTATTTTACCTTACAAAAGCAAGTTATAGTATAAAGCTCATGTAGGTATACTCATAAATCCAAAGGTATTGATTAAATATAATGTTACAGCCCTATTTTAAAAAAGAGCTACCAGTATTGCCCATATTAGTTGCAATATGGAAAATCACATCTGATATCAACATCATCCACCACCATCGGCCCAACTTGCAAAGGCCATCACCTACATTTTTATAACACACACGGAACTACATGGACGTGCTTTGTGCATGTCACAAGAGCTTCACTACTGATCCAGGTGTAAATCCAAACCCAGGGTAGAGTGAGTGAGAGAATGTGGTCTGGACTTTGTGCAGGAGTGTCATCATGGTGTCAGAGATGCTGTAGAAGGCCAGAGTCCCTGCCCTGTGGTCCACATACACTCCTACTCTGGAGCTGGCCACTAGAGGGAGTTTGGTTTCTTTATTATTGTGGTAGCACTTTGAGTGCATCTTAATATGGGACCTTGCCTCCTCCACTCGCTTCTCGTCATGATGACATCACTGACAACAGCATTATATTTCAATATCTTGCAAAAGCTCAATTGTAGAGTCTTTTTCTCATTTGCAATTGGGATGGTGAACAGTCCCTCAAAAGTTGTTGTGGCTAGGCTGACAGCTGGGAAACTTTATCGTTTTCTCCACGGAGGAGGGGCCAGGAGGCGGGGCGAGGAGACAAGCGCAAGTGGAGGAGGCAAGGTGGCATATTAAGATGCACTCAATGTCTCTCTGGGGTAAACAGTCAGTCTCCATGACTTATCATTGTTCCCAAACCAGCTGTCATTTTCTTCTCCATTCCTGCTGATGGTTTTATACGACACGGCTATGTTAACCCACCCCTTTCCACTCCACTCAACTTCCCAGTAGCAGCGTCCAGACACACCCTCTCTACATAACACTTGCAACAGTTTATGGAATCTCTCTGGATGGTCTGGATACGGCTGGGGGGCCTCAGCTCTTATCTCCACCTTCCTGTTCCCCTCAGAGAGATGGAGACTTCTGGATGAAGTGTTTGGATCCAGTGTGAAGTGGCAGTAGTCTAATGCAGGTGGAAAAAAGAGACATATTTATGGCATGGAAGTTGACGTGTGTGTGTGTGTGTGTGTGTGTGTGTGTGTGTGTGTGTGTGTGTGTGTGTGTGTGTGTGTGTGTGTGTGTGTGTGTGTGTGTGTGTATTCTTACACTGTAAGAAGTCCTCTCTTATCACTGGTTCAGGTTCAGTAATAATTGCCTGCACTTCAGACACTGAGACAGAAAATATGACATTAGCCAAAACAATGAGATCATCATCATCATTACAGATCCCAGTTGCAGTGCTTAAAAAAATATTTGTATACATATGTCTACATCAAAGTCAAAGATATAAAGTCAGTTTTATTGTAAATGTCTTCACTCGTACTGGACATACTAAGGAAACGAAAAACATACATTCTCATGTATAGTAATGTGTATTACACTTATAAAGCAAAATAGAAGGATTTGTGGTGACTGCAATCACCCAAGGGTGCCAATGACAGTGGCTGCACTCCAAAAACAAAAAAAAACAAAGATAAAGAAACAAATTCAAAAACAAAATTAAGCCAAACACAAGAAAAGAAAAGTGGGGGGGAAAGGATGTACATACATATTGCACCAAAATAATATCCCAAAGAAAAATCACAAAGGGGACCGCCCAAAGGGTGCGTCATACAATGACTCAATTATCTCAAGAGGGGGCAGTAGAATAATCTACAGAAAACAAGATAAGTTCAATTCTTCATTAAGGCCATTTGGTTCAAGTGTGTTCATTGTATAAATCCAGTACGCCTCTCTGCACAACAACTTATTGACAATATCGCCACCTCTAGGGGGTAAACTGATCTTAAGAGACGCAGGGGAGCCATGGTTTGCCTCCATGTAGTGCCTGGCCATGGCATAAGTTGCGTTCTTAGTACGAATTGCCGTTTTGTGTTCTGGTATTCTGATTTTAAGCTGACCAATATATACAAGAGCACAGGGGCATTTTAGAAGGTAAATAACGTGTGTGCTGTTGCAATGGCAAACGATTTACCCGTCATGGGATGAAAAAAATGTTTTGCATTAGTAGAGTTAGAACACTGCGCGCAATGGCCACATTTGTAAATTTTTTGGGGGGTGTTTTTCTATATTTGGGTTTTACAGGGTTAAAGTCATATCCTATATTATACACAATGTGTCGAAGATTTCTAGTGTCGGGACCTTACCTTTTTATTGCTCCACTCTGCTGTAGCTGCGATTGAAAGCCGAAAGAAAGCCCATTGGGAAACTCCAACTCCCATTGTCATTGTGACACAGCACTCCACAGCACACAAGTGAACACTGCATACAACGAAATTGCATTTATGCCTCACCCGTGCAAGGGGGCAGCCCTCAGTGGCGCCCCATGGGGAGCAGTGCGGTGGGACGGTACCATGCTCAGGGTACCTCAGTCATGGAGGAGGATGGGGGAGAGCACTGGTTGATTACTCCCCCCACCAACCTGGCGGGTCGGGAGTCGAACCGGCAACCTCTGGGATGCAAGTCTGACACCCTAACCGCTCACCCATGACTGCCCTTTGTGTCATGGCTTTTATCTAGGTCAATCATGCACAGATAGCAGACAAGACTGTGATCAGTATGACAAAACACTTCAAGAGCCTTGTTATGACGAGAGCAAATCCTTTCCTCGAGCTGACCAGTGGCGTCGATTACTGTGTGATTTCTCCCCCTGTTAAGATCATTGTGAACTTGAAAGTGTGTTTCACAGTATGACAACAGACAATCCAGACAGGACTTCACAGCCTTGAGTTTTGTCTCAGAGCAAACATCACACTGCACATCTCCATGGTCAGCAAGAACATCAGCTTGCATTGTAGTCTTCCTAATCTCTTCCACAAGTTCGGCAATCACATTATTCTTGTTTAGAACTGGCCTTGAAATGAACGTCTGTCTACACTGTGGACAGCTATACACTCTCTTCTGGTCTTCCCCGTCCCAATGGCTGTTAATGCAGCCTGAACAGTAATTGTGTCCACAGCTGAGAGTCACTGGATCTTTCAGTAGACCCAAGCAAATAGAACACGTGAAAAGATCTTGTTTCCTTAACATCATCACTGCCATTTTTCCTCAACTGCCCGATAAGATGTCCAAGACCAAAATGGCAACGATGTACCTTACAGTCTTACTTTCATTTGTGGTCGAAACCAACGAGCTAATAAACCCTCTCTGCTCTGGTCATGTGACTCTATGAGAGTACGTAGAATGTGGAATATCCTGATGTGTGACAGAATTAAGGTTCCAACATGCAATCGTGACAGGGCACTATACCAGAACAGACAATACATAGATTATCCAAGCTGTGTAAAACAAAAGCCACTTCACATACTGTATGCTATGCTTGGTAGTGTTGGTCTAACAGGACAGATTTACTGTATGTAGGCCTATACAAAAATATGTTTGGCATAGAGCACTGTTGGCCTATTAACCCATGTTCCAACTTGATTAGCATAAAAAAACTGGTAGCTGAGTCATACTGAGACGTCTGAACACCCCTAGCTCTTTGGGTGAAACACTTCCTGGAAGGCACTTGCTCAACTTGCTCAAAACTCTCTTCCAGTAGGCCTACACCCACTGTTCAGTGGTATCCTGAATCTTCATGTTTAACCTTTGTGCGCCACATGAAAGTGACATTGAGGATTTGTGAAGATTTGTTTTGTCCTGTTATGAAATCTGTTCCCTCACCATCACATATCTCTGTCCACAATACATCATGAGATAGATATCTGATTTTTAAAAACAAATTAAAGCTTTATTAACCAGTCCATCACCTGCTAACATATGACACACTGTATTCAAATCAAAGGAAACACACTGAACTTGTCTTTGAACTGCATGCATAATATCAGAAATTACAATATATGCTGTATATATAAAAAATGAAATCATAAATGGAATAACAGAGGGATTACAACCATGTGGAAAACATAGTATAGTAAATATATTCCAATATTTTATCCCCAGTATGTAAGTATCGGAGAGCCATTTTTCACTGTCAACGACTTGATTCAGTGTTGCAGCCTACCAGTGTAATCCATGTGTAATATGGAAAATCACATATACTGTACATACATAATACATCCACATACATACATCCACCACCAGCCTAATTTACAAAGGCCACCACCTATATTATAACATATCATTTTAAGCACAGAAACATGCTCTGAAACAGCCATAGGACATTTAATGCAGGCTAATTTTATATCAGATTTCAGTCGTCTTGTCTGTCGTATTCCACCTTCCACAGAGTTTTACAGAGACAAACTGACTTCCCCATGATGCATACCAGTGGAATGAGAGAGGTGCAGCATACCATTCTAACAGCTCGACTGTCTACAGGTGGCGCTGCGGCTAAGGGGAAAAATGTACTTCGGATTTGCATAAGAGTAAACGGTAACACATTATTTTAGGGACACATCTATTAGCACTAATACATACAATGTCCCTGTATAAGTAACTTGTAAGGCATGTACAAAGCAAAATCAGACATTTGTTAGGCATGTATTCACAAATGTCTTGTTCATGCACAATAAGGGATTTATTACCAATTTAACCTTAGTAAGGACCTAGTAGGCCTTAGTGTTTGCTTAGTACATGCCTTACAAGTTACTTATGCAGGCATTAACATTGTATGTATTAGTGCTAATAGATGTATTCCTAAAATAAAGTGTTACCGACTACACTTTCCATACCTTCGCAGGGGAGGCATGTGACATCTGATCTTGTTTTTTTTCCCTAAGGAAATTATTTCCTGTCTCACCAATAAGTCAATAAGTTTAAAGCCCTCTCCAACATTATAATATTAATTGTCCAGGATTTCAATAGCATATGAAATGAACACACATCTGCATTTGACTGCTCTTTGTTTTATCTCACCAGTCACCTTTCCTTTGATTCTGCGCAGCAATCGTAAAATCAGTTTGCACCACGAGTACTGCTGTTGCTTGGAAACCACATTGTTTATTTACTACGTGTAGGCTACTTTACTTCAGTGACACTCGTCAGTTTACCGGCAGGCTAATTTTATGATGATGCATACCAGCGAAATGAGAGAGGTGCGGTTCAATTTCAGCATTCCATTCTGTGTATTAATGTGTGAGTGATGATCGGGAAAATCAAGATACACTGTGAGTTACAAGAGCTTCGCTGTGGAGCCCACCAGAAACCCAAACCCAGGGTAGAGTGTGTGAGAGAATGTGGTCTGGACTTTGTGCAGGAGTGTCATGGTGTCAGAGATGTTGTAGAAGGCCAGAGTCCCTGCCCTGTGGTCCACATACACTCCTACTCTGGGGCTGGCCACTAGAGGGAGGTAGCTTTCCACATTGTTGTGATAGAACACTGCCTCTCTGGGGTAGACACTAAGTTTCCAGGACTGAGAATTTTTTCCAAACCAGCTCTGATCTTGGTTTCCTTTCCTGCTTATGGTTTTATATGAAACTGCTATAGCAGTCCCAGCGCCGCCCCACTCAACTTCCCAGTAGCAGCGTCCAGACACACCTTCTCTACACAGCACCTGACTCCGGTCACTAAATCTCTCTGGATGATCTGGATATGACTGTGGGGCCACCCTCATCTCCACCCTCCTGTTCCCCTCAGACAGATGGAGTTTTCTGTGTGCAGTGTTTGGATCCAGTGTGAACTGACAGTAATCTAATGCAAGAGAAGAAACATATTTATTAGCAAAGAAATCTGATGTTATATATTGACAGATCAGGTTTCTCTCTCTCTCTCTCTCTCTCTCTCTCTCTCTCTCTCTCTCTCTCTCTCTCTCTCTCTCTCTGGTTGTCATATTTCTTACACTGTAAGAAGTCCTCTCTGGTCACTGGTTCAGTCATAACAGCCTGTACTCCAGACACTGAGACAGAAAATATGACATGAGCCACAATAACTGCATGCAAATTATCATCACAACAATCAGCAGTCCCCACTGGTTTTGCTCATTTAATTCTCAAAATAGCATGGACAAAGACCCAAACCAACTCGGGATTTTTCACAACTGAATGGCATTTCTCACAAGCTTTGTACTACATGGGGGCTTCACCTAAGTGTCAACCATGCTCAAGGAGGAAGCGGACTCTACTGCTACACCTACATCTTTGCAAATGTTTACATGGGTTCTAATTTTTTGTTTCCCCCTGTCTGCGCCAAACTAGCTGCGCACAACTCAACCTCTGATTGTTGGAAACCGCTGTCAGTCAAAAAAAATAGCTCATGTGGTTGACTGTCAGTGTCTTGCCCCTCCTCAAAACATTGTGTTTACAAACATGGCAAACCCATGTACAAACCCCAACTCCGATGAAGTTGGGACGTTTGGTAAACAGTGAATAAAATCAAAATGCTATCATTTTCAAAACATTCAATCTATTCATTAGATGGAGAATAGTGAAAAGACAACATATTAAGTGTTAAAACCGTTAAAACTGTTTTGGGGGACATATGTACTCATTTCTAATTTGATAAATCCAACACGTCTCAAAAGAGTTGGGACGGGGACAATAAATGGCAGCAAATGTCGAGGAAGACTAAAAACAAAACAAAAGACACTTAACAGTTAAATACATTAACCGATGAGATGATTTTATATAAAAAACAGTGTTAATTCCTATCTTGGACATGATTTCACCAGCTTAAATGGTGGGTGTATTCCTTGTCATGTTTTGCAGTGTTTTCCTTTCTGTAGTGCTTACAGTGCGACAGGTCTTGACCAAAAACCCACCATTTTATCACCTGCTGGTCCTTATGATGGAGCCAAACTGTTAAAACATAGTAGAGAATGCAATTTGACCTTACTATGTGGCAGTAATCGAAGATCTCCCTTCAAAATATAATGCATGAGTGGCTTTTCATGCTGTTTAAAACCCATTTATACCATTCAGCACTGTATTTAACTCTACAGATGAGTGAGAACATCTTAACCAATGCACTACTGCACCCGCATGCCATCATGGAGGCTGACTTTTGAAGCTAGCACTAACACAAGTTGGATGGTCCATTTTCACTGTAGCACAGGATGTGCAATGCTCTATTATTGTCAAAAAGAATGGACTTCTACAACTTCTGCTGACTTCTGTAAGCAAAGGACAGTTTCCCATGTCTTCTGGGTCTATTTCAAGTTAGCTCAGGTGCTTAGGAGAATGTTACACCCCTGTATCATTTTCATGCATTAAGCATTCTTAATATGGTCAATTTTCAATAGCTCTAATTCCTGGAGTGCTAGAGTGAGACTACAGCCAATATATATTTCATGATGTCATGAACCTATACAATGATTTTATTAACAAAAATATGTCTTATATACACTCAATCGTGGTAAATCAAAGGGAATTCAAAAATGTATGTAATAACTATGGTAATTATTCCCTTTGCATCTTTAATTCTGAGTGACTCAGCCTCTCTGTGATGATCTTATACCTGGACACCTATATTGTCCGTCAGTACAATTCATTCGAACTGTTCTTCTTTGTTGTTTTATCTTATTTGGATGTTTACTAACTTTCACTGATCCCCGTCCCAACTCTTTTGAGACGTGTTGGATTTATCAAATTAGAAATGAGTACATATGTCCCCCAAAACAATATTTTTTCTCGGTTTTAACAATTAATATGTTGTCTTTTCACTATTCTCCATCTAATGAATAGATTGAATGTTTTGAAAATGATAGCATTTTGATTTTATTCACTGTTTACCAAACGTCCCAACTTCATCGGAGTTGGGGTTTGTATACGAGTAGTCTACAGTTAACACAACAAGCTCATATTAAGGACATTTCCCATCCTCTCAACAAAGAAGATGGGCGAGTCATCTTTTTTATGTCATGTCCCCAAGAGAGAGAACGCTCTCCCCCTTCATATTAGGACTGCCCATTCCATTAAACGGGCACAATGTAGGATTACGTAGTTTGTGCGGTGCCCGAGGCACGCCTGTCTAAAAATCTACACCGTCATGAAAAAATGCTGTTGAACTAAGCTCATTTTCATCACAGAATGCCAGCAGTTGAATTTGTATCTGGCGGTATGTAAAGCAAATCTTTAGTATGCGAAGTGTTTCCCATGACACTTGTTTGGGACGCTCTTGTAAAAAATTACATTCGGGTTCTCTGAGAGTGAAGCGTGTAAGAGGTCGCGAGATAAATAATACAAAATACAATTACAAAATACAATACCCAAATAAGTTGAAAAACAGCTGCCAGTACTAACTATGTTACATTATGCTGACAGCATTGATATTCCAGTAGCCATGATTTTAACTGTTTACTAAATGAGGTTACTGTTGGCAGTTTTTTCAATTACACTGGGAGGCAACAAAAAACACATTTTTAAACTCTTGCCTATTTTTAGCCTTTGTATCGGGATTATTTATTTATGCAATCTGTTGTTGCTTTTAAATTCAGTTGTTTTTGTTTTCTATGCTCTCAACTAGTTTTTACTTTAAACTGCTTTTATTTTATATTTATTTGCTGTTGTTTTTAAGTAATTAGGGATTATATACTGTATATTCTCACCACACCACTGACTTTTAATGTTTTTTAAACAGTCACTTTGGAATTAGATCTTCAATGACAACACACTTCACAAGTCTAACCTGTAGTAGATATGTTGACAGTCTCCTGCTCGAGGATTGACTCTAATTTCTCCTTCATTTCAGAGACAGATGTTTTCACCGGCTCAAATGAGAGGTAAGGGTGGCTGAGGGTCATGTTGGTTGGAATTGTACTGTCAGGAATATCACAGGTGGATCCGGCATTCTGTAGAGACACACACACACACACACACACACACACACACACACACACACACACACACACACACACACACACACACACACACACACACACACACACACACACATAGTTCACTTCTTTATTTGTGCCCACAATTCAAAATTGAGTTTCCATAGACACAAATTTATCAGTTGCAAAGATACTCAGGCATGAACTAGATAAGTGTCACCACAGTGATCAATAATCCGTGGGGTATAAGTCTCAAGGATATACACAGCACCTTCTTCTCCATATGTGTCTACTACCAATTATTGATGATATTGAACAATATTTAAGCAAGGTTTTTGCATTCATTTTTGGGAAGCCAAGCATCCTTAGTCCCCTAGTGGCCGGTCTATGCAAGTGGCCCAAACTTCCAAATACAAGCACTATATATTGGCATTTGTAGCCCATCACAGTGATTTCCTGCACAAGTGGTTGATACTTCATTAGTTTCTCACAAAACGTTTCTTCTAGATATGAGTCAAAGCAACATCCTACTTCCACTATATCAACAGTTCGAGTTGCATTCAGTCCATTAAAAGCAGTTGGGTTCTGGTTTAGAGCAAACATTTGGGGTTTTAGAACACAGTTTGTATACATTGTTACAGGTGAGGGGCAAACATATTGCAGTTTTTCTAACAAAAGGTGCCGAGCATTTTGTGGGTGGGTGTAATGACTGGGCCAGGACAATAGGGGAGCTGTGGCGCTGGAGGACAGGAAGTGCCTGGACTGAAATGACGACTCCCTTTAAAAACAGGAATTTGCAGGTGCCAGGATCTCTTTGGTCTCCTTTGTTGAGGGGGTAAGGTTGGTGGCGCGCAGGGGTCCGTATCTCGAAAGCGTCTTTGCTAACGACGGTAGCAACGTCCTTCGTAAGAGCGACTCAACTCTCTCTCAACAGCGACGCTCACCACTAAATCCAAGGGAATGGTAAGACGGTCTCAAGATGGTCTAAAGACGGTTAGCAACGACAAGAATCGAGAAACGGACCCCAGGTCTTTGTTGTTGTTGTTGTTGTTGTGTGTGTATGCGTGTAATGTAACGTAACTATTTAACTCACCTGATTAACTTACTTGATCTCCAGTAGCTAGGCTGTGCAACCTGGTGACTTGGGTCCATTTAGAGTTGTCAAGTGCAGTTACAATGTGTGATTGGTGTATGATTGTTGTGTGTGTCCTATTTGATTGTTCTTTGTTTGTCTCAGACAAGGTGGCCAACCTGTACTGGGGCACTGTGCGCCACCAATACTCCAGCCTGCGGTCCAGCATAGGTTGTCTTTTGGGATTTGGTAACGTGTGTTGATGTTATGCTTTTTAGATACTGTATTGTTTGCTAAATTAAATAAAGTCATTTGTATTTAACTAGTATGGTTTTAAGCTCATTCATTGTAGGCCACTGGCTGGGGTAAGGAGTTTAGCTGTTCGACACAGGCCAAACGCATGTGTTGGTTTTAGTCTGAGTTTGTAGTGCTTTTAACCCTTTACTCACCAAACTACTGTGTGTGTCTTTGCAGTGAACATGTAATGGTTTATATGATTTGTAGTGTTCCCTGTTTGCAGTGTTACCTGTTGGTGAGCAGCTACCACTCCAATCCTCCCTTTTGTCTTCTGTGTTTTGTGATTTAATAAAACCTCAATTAATTTGAAACTGTGTCCTTGCTCTTTGTTGTCAATAACTTACTGGTGTTTGAACCTAGTGTTACACACACACATTTTGAAAAATATTGTGAATACATGTGCATACTTGGCCTATTTGTGTAAACAAAACGTTCACTTAATGTTGGGATATATGGTACTTTGTACTTCAATCATTTGATGACATTGTAATGTAACGTGACAGTCACCTTGAGGAAATGGATGGGATCCTGTGTGTGTGAAAGCTGCTCCATCTCAGCTACTCTCTTCTTCAGCTCAGAGATCTCCTCTTCAAGATCCTTCAGGAGTCCTTCAGCTCGACTCACCTCAGCCTTCTCCTGAGCTCTGATCAGCTCGGTCACCTCAGAGCGCCTTCTCTCAACAGAGCGAATGACGTCATCAAACATCTTGTCACTGTGTTCCACTGCAGACTGTGCTGAGCTCTATCAGGAGGCACACAAACAGAAGCCATGAACACAGAAGAACATAATTAGTGGTCTTTGCAGTCTATTTTGTGGAGCATAAATGCATAATTTACGAAAGAAAACTCTGCCCACATCTGTTTGCTGCATAGTAGCAGTGCAGTCCAAAGCCATCTACTTCATGGTCAATGTTTTTTTTTGTCCACAAGGTTGTACTTTTCAGTTTGTGTCCTTCTTGGTTGACTCACCTTCAGAGTCTCAACTGCTCTCCTCAGCTCCTGAACCTCCTTCTCCCTCTTCTGGATTGTCTGCTGGCATCTCATCTGGATCTCACCCAATTCTTCCTGTTTAAATTGATTCACAACATCACATCAGTCTCCTGTGAAACCACACAGTAAATAGACCTGTTGCACAATTTACATACACCAAGTATTTGTTTTGCTGGGCTTAGCCTACATTAAGATAATATTATAGCTTACGTAGGCCTATACAGTGTATAAGTTATAATCATAAAAGAAAATTAGAAAACAAATCGCCAAAGAAAGTACAAACAGCACTCAATATCGTTTCATATATGTTTATATAAGAGGGGTTTCATAATCACCCCCATGATCAATGATATCATTGAACCTGTTTACATTACAACAATAATGGGATTATTGTAGTAAATGGTTTGTTGTCGTTTACATGCAGTCTTTCGGTTACATGTGTTCCACTCAAGTGTGTGACACAAAGCTAAAATTCAAGGCATGTGATTGGCTACGTATCATTCTAAAATGCAATAACCTGATAATAACCTGATTATGCTGAATAAATGTCTTGAGAAATCAGTTTATTAGCCAAAAACCCACCTGTGTGAATCAGATTTCTCATAAATCGATAAGTGCAATAAAGATTATTTTAAACAGTTTATTCAGTTTACACGAGCACTTGAATAAACCAGTTACTCCAAAAACCTGATCATAACTTGTTTATTGATGTGGATATAGTCAAACAACTTAAAAGCAACAACTTGTAATTACTGCAATTACTGTATTTCTACCCAAAATAGTAATGTTTTGTGTTGCTGTTTACGGGGTTCCCACAAGATGCAGCCATCCTAAAAAGGATATCTCCTCAGCCCGTCCTAGCAAAGGGGGCCCAGAAGAGGATGCCCGAGACAGCAGCTGTCCTGACCTCATCCCCATACCAGAAGATGCTCCAGGTCATGGTGACAAGAGGCGAAAGAGTCAAAGGACCACAAAATAAGAAGGGAAAGGCCAAATCAAATGATGATGCCGAGTTTGTGTTAAACACTAAAAAACTTTGTTTGAAAAAAAAAAGTATGTTTATATAGCGAGGAGCTTTTTCAGTAAGGGGGGGGGGGGGTGGATCCAGTGTGAGAGCTGTCAGAACAGAAGTGGTCGCACGTTGAGTGTTCCAATGAAAATGGTGGGGAATTTATATGTGAACTTTGCATGTCTGAATACTCCACTAGTCGGGTAAAAGGACCCCTTAGCACAATTTTTGTTTGTATTAAAAATGTCATTAAGGGTAATTGTGCACATCGCTGTTGTTAACAACTATGGTTAAAATTGACCACATGGTTAACATCTACTTGGAGAAAAAAAATACTTTTCAGTAGCCTCTTACTGCAGCTGGGGTCGCCGGTGACCCTATTCACTTGTTGAAAATGCTAAACTACATCATAACAACATTGCTATGACATTACAGAGAGCCATAGTGCTGCGCTAAGGGGTTAAAGGGACACTGTGTAAGATGTTTAGTTGTTTATTTCCAGAATTCATGCCCATTCACTAATGTTTTTCATGAGTACTTACCACCACCATCAAATTCTAAGTATTCATTATGACTGGGAAAATTACCCTTTTCATGGATCTTCTCCATGGTCTGCCATTTTTAATTTCCAGAAATAGACATTTTTAGCTGCAAAAATGACTGTATTGGGCCATACTAGAAAATAGCCTATTAGTTTATTACTTACTAAACTTTCATGGAAAGATCACATTTGGCAATAGCCCTGTTTCAATGAGCAGCATAGTTGCAGTACCCTTTTTGACCATTTCCTGCACAGTGAGTGCATACTGTAGCTCCAACCGTATCTCACTCATTTCGTGAAGTATTCACGAAAAAAATAGATTAATTTTCGTGGTGCATTCACGTTATTGCCCGTTTTTCGTGGTAGGGCAACGAAACGCTGCCTATTCACTTGAATTGCCCGACTGTTGCCTAGCGACCCACTAGTTTGATGCCCTTTCGGTAGCCTACCGTCACATGGTAATCAAACATTTCAAACAAGCAATTTAGGGTTAGGTTTAGGGTCAAGGTTAGGGTTAGGGTTAGGTTTAGGGTTAAGTAGGGTTAAGGTTAGGGTTAGGGTTAGGTTTAGGTTTAGGGGACATAAGGCGTAAGTACCGAAAGGGCGTCGAATTAGTGAGTCCCGAGTGTATCAGCAGTGTTCTGTCAGCACCCCCTCCCCGCCCCTGCAGACGCTTGGATAACCATAGCAGCAGTGGGGCAATTCAAGTGAATAGGCAGCGTTTCGTTGCCCTACCACGAAAAACGGGCAATAACGTGAATGCACCACGAAAATTAATCTATTTTTTTCGCATAGACTTTACGAAAGGCGTGAGATAGGGCTGTATGTAATACGCACTCAGTGCCCCTTTAAGGCTCATTGCAAATTGCGAGTCCTGTCCTCCTGTCATACTATAGGTACCTGTCTATGGCTTATGAA
This sequence comes from Engraulis encrasicolus, assembly GCF_034702125.1. NCBI lineage: Eukaryota > Metazoa > Chordata > Actinopteri > Clupeiformes > Engraulidae > Engraulis > Engraulis encrasicolus. The sequence continues at coordinate 10,397,984 of NC_085857.1, read as the reverse complement.
ACGGCATTGGCGAACACATCTGTGTCTTTGATAATAAAGGAGGATAAAATCTGACCATTATAAGGTGATAGGCCTACTGTAGCTACCTGCTTTTTTAGTCCTGTGTAAAGTAGCCCCCCCTAGACATGATATTCCTGCATAGCCATATGGTTACCAATGCAGGACTAACTAGGTGAAACATAGGCCTATCACCTGATGAAATAGGTGACTCTAGTCTCTCCAGGATCCTCGGTGGAGTCAAAGTCAAGTAGGCCTAACAGGAAATTCTCAGTGCATTTAAACAATATAATGCAAAAGAAAATATGTGGAGTGTTGCAGGTCTTACCTTTTTCTTGCTCCACTCCGTTGCAGCTGAGACGGTGTCATGGCCTTTATGCTCCTCCATCAGACAAAAATAACAAATACAACTCTGATCAGTACGGCAAAATATGTCAAGAGCTTTCTTATGAATGGAGCAAATCCTTTCCTGTAGCTGGCCAGTGGCGTCGATTAGCGAATGACTTCTACCCGGGTTAAGGTCATTGTGAGCTTTAAAGTGAGTTTCACAATATGACAGCAGACAATCCAGACAGGACTTCACAGCCTTGAGTTTTGTCCCGGAGGCACAAACATCACACTCCACATCTCCATGGTCAGCGGGAGCAGGTTCAATTGTAGGTCTGGTCTTTCTCATTTCTTCCACAAGTTCGGCAACCATATAATTCCGTTTCAAAACTGGCCTAGAAGTGAATGTGTGTCTACACTGGGGACAGCTGTAGACTCCCTTCTGATCTTCCTGATCCCAACAGCCGTTAATGCAGCCCGAACAGTAATTGTGTCCACAGTGAAGAGTCACTGGATCCTTCAGTAGATCCAAGCAAATAGAACACATAAAAATATCTTGCTTACTTGACATTGCTTTAGCCATTTTTCCTCAGCTGCTCACGGCGACGTCGAAAACCTGTCTAGCAACAATTTCCCTTCACTTTCGTTTTAGGTGAAATGCTTCCTGAAAAAACAGTTTCAATAGTGGAGTAATGCTGCCCCCTGCTGACAGTTGATGGAACAAGTGTGAAACAGTGTACTGCTGTTGGAGCACACCCACATGCTGGGGCCCTAGCTCTTGTGGGGCCCAAATCCTGGACCCCACATGTTTTTACCCATTTTTCTGGGGAAGTTTTGTTGTTACTGGTAAAAGTTGTTTAGTCCTCATACAGCCTGTACTCTAAGTCTCATCATCACAAGTCAGTATTCACAACATAGATATTTGAAGTGTTACACTAAATTGAGACTTTATTTACCACAATCCCTCACCTGCAGATAACATAACAAACACTGTGGCTACTGTATACAAATCAAACTAAATCCATTTGTCATTGAACCACATATTTCGTACAATATGCTACAGAAACAGAAAAGGGGTACAATCATGTAGAAAACTTATATCAACTTATATCAACCAAGTTATTGATTCTGCAAATAGGCTATGTGCAGTTACAGCACAATTTTAAACAAACGCCCACATTCTATGCCTATTTGGTATAATATGGAAAAACACATTTTCTATTGACATCACCCACCACCTGCCCAGCTTATAAAGGTCACTACCTATATACATTTACGTAACATAGAAAATGTGCATTTAAACAGTGCTATGATGGGACATTTATTCGTAATGCAGGGTAATTTTTGTGTCAGATTTCACTCATCTTGTTTTCATAATCAACTTTCCACCTGAGTTTTACACAGTTAGAGAGTAACTTCACCATGAAACATGCAACCAAATTAATGTGTGTGATGGGTAAATCCAGGTAGACTTTGTGTCCGATTATTGAACATAGTGTGGACGGAGTCTGTACGGTAGAGGTGAACTCTGTTCAGGACGGTCATTGTGTCAGAGAGATTCTGTAGAAGACCAGGCTTCCCAATCTACATACATACAATGCACATAATGGAACTGACAATTACAGGCAATTTGTATTTAAACTTCTAATCTATTGCCAAGTACTAATCATGGCCAGTACTGGCCAATACAAAAACATTACCATGACCATGTTTTTGGCATGTCCCCCGGACCTAATTCTTGGTGATGAGATGTGTGATGTCTGTGCATGTAACAAAACACATGGATCCACAGACTCCAGGTGTGCTACATGCACGTGAGTCACAAGAGCTTCACTGATGATCCATTTGTTAATGCAAACCCCGGGTAAAGTGTGTGAGAGAATGTGGTCTGGACTTTGTGCAGGAGTGTCATCATGGTGTCAGAGATGCTGTAGAAGGCCAGAGTGCCTGCCCTGTGGTCCACATACACTCCTACTCTGGAGCTGGCCACTAGAGGGAGTTAAGTGGTTTCACAATTATGGCGGACATGTATTTTTGGGGTCGGCAGTAAGTCTCCATGACTGTTCATTGTTCCCAAACCAGCTGTCATCCCAGTACCCTTTCCTGTTTTTTGTTTTATATGCCACAGCTATATTAACCCACTCACCACTCCACTCAACTTCTCAGTAGCAGCGTCCAGACACACCCTCTTTACACAGCACCTGCCAACTGCCTTCAAATTTCTCTGGATATGACTGGACAGCACCCCCCGCCTCCACCTTCCTGTTCCCCTCAGACAAACGGAGCCTTCTGTTTGCAGTGTTTGGATCCAGTGTGATGTGGTGGTAATCTAATATGATAAAAAGCAAGAATATACGTACAGTATATTAATCACTTTATATATTTACCTATCTGCTGAAAGCTCAGATGCTATCTACCGAAAAATACGATTTTTAGCTGTGGCACGTGCACGTGTGTGTGTGTGTGTGTGTGTGTTTCTCCTTACACTGTAAGAAGTCCTCCCTGGTCGCTGGTTCAGTAATAGCAGCCTGCACTTCAGACACTGAGACAGGAAGTATGACATTAGCCTCTACCTGAATCATCATTAAACACAGCAATCACCTCTACCTGCATTAAAACATGGAAATAATTATGACATAGTAACGTGACAGTTTGAGTCCTCAGCTGAAAACAATTTCATCAATATCTACTGTATTATTTTGTGGGAAAGCATCTGGTACTAAAGATGTTAAGTGATGCCGTATGTGCCCTACGTATAGCTGGGTAATGGTGCATGATGCAGGTGAGAAATGTAGCCTACAATCTCTATTTGACGTCGGTCATTAACAACCGACACTTTGCATCATTATGGGAAAATAAAAATGTAGGTTATCTATTATATTTGCAATCAAGTGTAAATGGACCTGTGTGTCATGCAGCGATCTCTACAAATGTATCAATGGCAAGTTTTCATTTTCATCATGCCATATATGCTATTTTAAGTCTCTTTGTTTAAAAGTTCCTGATAAGTGTAAATAATTTAACTTTGGTTCAAATGGACCTGTGTGAACACAACCATGTGTGAACTGAACTCACAATACAAACCTGAATGAATCTGAACTACTGGAGCTTCAAAATAACACGCTCTAATCAGAGCAGTGGCAGCATCTCTAAATGTAAGCCTGTGGCTGCTGACAAAGTGTCTTGGTAATGACTTACTGAGTGGTGGCAGGCGTTTGCTGTCTGTTCTTCTGAATGGGAGTTCAGGATCAGTGTCTGGAAATCAAGACAGAGACAGCCAATCATATTACATGTATGACAAGGTGCTGCTTTTTTATTGGATAATCATACAAATGCATGGGAACACATATTTTGTGTGTGTGTGTGTGTGTGTGTGTGTGTGTGTGTGTGTGTGTGTGTGTGTGTGTGTGTGTGTGTGTGTGTGTGTGTGTGTGGATTCTTGATTGCATGTATGAAGACTCACAGTCTATACCTTGCAACATCTGCACAGTTGCCACTGTTTTGAGATGCAGAAGAAAAATGTGTTAGTAATCCTGACTCAAGTCTTGCTTTTCAACAAGGCTGTTGAAGATGTTTGTGTAACTTATATGTTTGTCTGACCTGCTGCTGATATGTTGATTGCTTCCTGTTTGAAGGTCGAATCCAATTTCTCCCCCAGTTGCGTCTTCAGTGAAGAGACAGATGTTTTCACCGGCTCAAAGGAGGAGTTGCCGAGGGTCATGGAGGCTGATATTGCAGTGTGAGGAATATTGGTGATGGAGCTTACATTCTGTTGGGAAAAATACACATATGTGTAACATAAAACGAATGAAAGAGAGTAGAATTTAGTTACTTCAAGTTGCTATTGAATGTTGTGAGTAATCTTAACCGCTACAATGTATACTGTATACACAACCAGCATCCTACAAATGAAGGAGCATTTATGTTGTGATATACTGCCGTTGCAAATATAGTTCACATAGTCACCTTGAGGAAATGGATGTGATCTTGTGTGCGCGAAAGCTTCTCCATCTCAGCAACTCTATTCTTTAGGTCAGAGATCTCCTGCTCCAGTCGTTTCAGGAGTCGTTCAGCATGATTCACCTCAGCCTTCTCCTGAGCTCTGATCAGCTCTGTCATCTCAGAGCGCCTTCTCTCAACAGAGCGAATGATGTCATCAAACATCTGGTCACTGTGTTCCACTGCAGACTGTGCTGAGCTCTACATCAAGGCACACATCAAGGCACACAAAGAGAGAGTTCAGAATACAACAGAGGGAAATCATTCATGACGCATGAATGCATGTTTTAAGCGATTTGCTTCAAATACATGTAAGATTTCCAATAGCGTCAACCAAAATTGAATAACCAGTCTGACAGCATCCTTAGTTACCCTTATATCCGAGAGCCGTGGCCTATAGGATAGCCCCTTAACCTCCTCTGGCACGCTGTCATAGACATTGAAAATTAACTTCTCTATACTGCCCTACAATCTTAGAACGCAGTAACTCTGAAAACGGCAAACTGAGAAAAAAGGCTTCAAAGTTTTCCATATGGCGCGACAACTGTGTTGCCGGTAAATTGGTGGTGACACTTCCTGGTAATGCTTGTTTAGGATAGAAATTTAATGCACACAAAAAACAAACAAAAAAACAACATTTATGTGTCTTTTTGCCACAAAAAACAGAGTTACTGCGTTCTTGGCTGGTATTACTGCCACAAAATGGAGTAACTGCAGGAGTTACTGCGTTCTTAGCTTGTATTACTGTCTACTCCCAAACCAGTCCCATTGGAACGTGCAGCAGTAACTCGCCGACTTACTGCGTTTTTGTTTAACTTTTTTGGGGTAATTTTTGCACTTTCAAAATGAGTTTTCTCCAAAACGGGACGGTGTTGGACCACCATTTTTGGACACAAGACAAATGAGGTAGTTTAGAACCCATTTCCGATATAAAAAAAAAATCGACCATTTTGAGTTACTGCGTTCTTGTATTGCACGGCAGTATAGTACTACACTACTATGACAGTGCACGGGGCCTTTAGTAATACATTACGACTTGGTCATTGCCATTGTGGTAACAGCTTACTTATAATGCCGTGTCTTAAGGGGTTAAAGCGATGGGCTTTAGATCAGAGAATTACAAGTTCGAATCCTAATTGTCCGCTCCATAGTGCCCTCCATGGCTGAGGTGCCCTTGAGCAGCTATCCCCATACTGCTCCACGGACTGGAACTAATACCCTGTAAATAACATAGGTTTCTTTAGATAAAAACATCAACCAAGTGTTATGTAACATATGGTAATGTATACCTCTATGGAACTGAATCAACAGGGTTTTGTAGACTAGCCCGCCCCCAGGGTTGCTAGTTTTAAGGTGTTGTTCTTGTATCATTCCTCACATTCAGAGTCTCAACTGCTCTCCTCAGCTCCTGAACCTCCTTCTCTCTCTTCTGGATTGTCTGCTGGCATCTCGTCTGGATCTTGAGAAAGCTTTGCTGTTTAAATAGATCATAATTCATGTTCAGATATTACTTGCATTAAACTTTTCACCGCATCCTATGCATTAGGATCATATAGGCCTATATAGTGTAGCAAAGTGTGCCGCCCTGTGTAATATTTTGATAGCTCTGCACCACAGGATTAGATTTACTGCAGGAAGCATAATACACAGTATACCACAATCATAAATTGCCACCCACAGCATATCATAGCTGTGTTCAAACTGAAGATGGTTTATAATTATCAATGCAATTACAGCAAAAAAAACAAACATCACCATCAACTTGTCATTTAACCCATTTAAGCCTATAAGGCATCTGGAAAAAGGCCTGCTGAATGCCCAAGCCCTTCTTGGGAAAAGGTGCCCTCTGCCTCTTAAAACCTAAATATCTCATGCCTCTGAAGCACATTAACACATGAGATGAGTTGCATTAGAACGTGTTCATTCAGCTCTAACATACCCTCGTTTTCAATAAAAAACTCAAATCTCAAGAGCCTGAATGCAGCGTATACATTGACAGTATATGCGTATACTATGTCGCTCCAGACGCCAAAGGTCAAATAATCATAAAGATAGAATAGAATCATATAGATATTACTGTACTGACAAAAAGGCTATGCTCTGAAGTCACAGTAAGTTAGCAGGTTGATGTTTCACCACATTTTGTTAGCCCTGGACCTTGCACAGTCATTTCCAGGTCCTTCTACCATTGGTGCAGTGACAAAGTCGAACTTGCAAGGAGTTGCAAGCTAAATCAGATTACAGTCCATTAAATACATATGACAATACATTTCCATTATACAGTGGCTACGTTTACCTGATGTTTTTAATTGCGAATTAATAATTCAGAATTACCTAGTTCTGTCGAGTTTACTTTGAGCTTTCATTTAATTCTGAATTAGGAAGTGTTTACATGACGTTTTTAAAGTGGAATTAAGCTTTATTCAGAATTAAAGTGAGTTCATTCGGAACTAAATGGCTCATGTAAACAAGTCTTATGCCTTAAAGACGTGGAGTTGTAGCTCTTACCTTTTTATTACTACACTCTGCTGCTACTGCGATGGTGTCGTGGCCTTTATGTTGGTCCATTGTGCACAAGTAGCAGACACAACTCTGATCAGTACGACAAAAGATTTCAAGAACCTTGTTGTGAAGGGAGCAAATCCTTTCCTGTAGATGACCAGTGGCATCGACTACTGCGTGATTTCTACCCGGGTTAAGGTCATTGTGAGCTTTAAAGTGAGATTCACAATACGACAACAGACAATCCAGACAGGACTTCACAGCTTTGAGTTTTCTCCCGGAGCAAACATCACACTCCACATCTCCATAACCAGCAAGAACATCAGGCTGAACTGTAGTCTTCCTCATTTCTTCCACAAGTTCAGCAATAACATTGTTTTTGTTCAGAACTGGTCTTGAAGTGAACTTCTTTCTACACTGAGGGCAGCTGTTCACTCCCTTCTGATCTTCCTGATCCCAACAGCCGTTAATGCAGCCAGAACAGTAATTGTGTCCACAGTTGAGAGTCACTGGATCCTTCAGAAGATCCAAGCAAATAGAACACATGAAAAGACCTTGTTTGCTTGACTTCGCTTCTGCCATTTTTTCACAACTGCTCATGAACACGTCCAACACCTGTAGGACCACAGTTCACCTGAGTTTCTATCATGCTGTCGCCCGTCCTGGAAGGAACTAGTGTACTGTAACACTGGAGTAATGCTGCCACCTGCTGCCAATTGATATTGTGTATGTGTGTGTCGTGTGTGTGTGTGTGTGTGTGTGTGTGTGCGTGTGCGTGTGTTTGTGTGTGTGTTGACGCACACGTCTGAATGATCTCCAGCGATCTCCTTTCTTGTGCTGTCAGTGAGAAAAATCGCCCGCCTTAAAAAAATGTTTAGATATCCCGAATCCCGCCTCCTGCTCTCTGTGATTGGACGAGCGAAAGAACCAATCACAAACGTTTCTGCCCTCAGAACATGTTTTGGTAAGCGAAACTCCCATCTGCCGATCTCCTTCCTCCAAGTAACTGTGTTCAAGTGGTGCCCAGAACCTTCTACTTAGGCTTCATCATGTCTGAGGAAGTCCATGTATGAAAGTTTGAGTATCAGTCATCATACACACCCTGAACTCTCCATCTCATCATCACATGATGCCACTATTCACTATGTATGCATGGGTTCATCGTGTTTGTAAACACGATATTGTGAGGAGGGGCAAGACATTGGCAGCCAGCCACGAGAGCACATTTTTTGACCGACAGTGGTTTCCAACAATCAGAGATTGAGTTGTGCGCAGCTAGTTTTGGGCAGTCAGGGGAAAACAAAAAGTTAGAACCCAGTATACAAAAGAAAGACATTTGGAGTGTTCATTGAATTGTTTCTGAATTGAGACTTTATTTATCACAATCCAACACCTGCAGTGAACACAACAAACACTGTGAACAAATCAAATGTCTTGTGTCATCAAGCCATATTTGTAAAACAGGCCTACATTGCAATATCAGAAAAAAACAAACAAATATTCAGTGCTCTTATTTAGTATTTACAGTATTTAGTACAATTATTTAGTTTTCATACCAGTGCTGTCAAAACAGCCTGATGTACAGAATTCTGTGCTCCTGGACACGGATGTTTGGGACACGAAATCTTTGTCAGTTTCATGGATATTGCCAAAATTCCGTGCTCCTGGACACAGAATTGTTTTCCGTGATGGACACGCGGAAGTGCTTTCTATATTCCCACAGCACTGTGTTAACTCTGTCATTAGAAAATACATACCAAATGCTAATCCTAAACAAAATAATGCTATAGCAATTTAAGTTGTGCCCTGACCAAAACATTCTCTAACCTTAACCTTTTATTAAAGACATATTTTTGAGAAATACATTTTCCAGTTGGTTGATAGGCTATGAAATTAATATAATGAAAGAATGAATACTAGCTGTGCCCAGACAAAAACAATCCCTAACCATAACCTGTCAGTAAGAAATGTTTTTTAAGAAAAAATATTTGAAATTAGAAAAATCTTGAGAAAACACAAGACTGTGGAAACAAAGAGCTGTGGGAGTAGAGAGAGCACTTCTGTGTGTCCATCAAGGAAAACAATTCCGTGTCCAGGAGCACGGAATTTTGGCAAAATCCATGAAACTGACACGGATTTAGTGTCCCAAAGATCCGTGTCCAGGAGCATGGAATTCTGAAAGATCATGTTGGTCAAAATGACCTCTCCTAACACTCACACATACTGATGATTAAACACTGTGTAGAAGTGAAATGTCAAAGTACAGCACAATGTTAAACAAAGACTGACCAGTATTATCCATGTTAGGTCTACACAGTAAGCACATTTAGCCACACTAAGACATTAACATCCCAACCACCTGCACAACTTACAAAGGTCACCACCTACATTTTAACAAAACATGTAATAAAGCAATTATGCTATTAAACAGCCGTATGATAGGACATTTACTCCTAACAAATGTTTGTGTCAGATTTCAGTCATCTTTTCTTCATATGCATGCAACCATCCTCCTGGTATTGAGGTAAACTTCCCCATGATGCATAGAAGCAGAATACCGAGCCGTGTTAGTAAGAATGCTTTGGCAAAACAATCTCTAGCCATAACCTTTTAGTAAAGAAACTTTTTTTTTCAACAAATAAACTTTCCACTCGGTTCATAACAAATTACTCCTCTAAAAAAAGAATGCCAGCTATATAAGCTGTGCCCAGACCAGAAAAATCCCTAGCTTGTCAATAAAGAATTGTTAGAAATTACTAAATGTCAGAGGTGGAAAGAGTACTAAAATATTGTACTCAAGTACAAGTACTGTTACTCTGTTGAAAATGTACTCAAGTACGAGTAAATTTACCAGTCAAAAAATCTACTCAAGTAAAAAGTAAATAATTTAAAATGTACTTTGAGTAAAAGTATAAAGTTACTTTTTTAACAATCAGCATTTTCTGCCTCTACGTAGATGTGCAAGGGGTGCACTGGGTTAGAGGAAGAACAGCTAATGTTGATCTCCTCTAAGTTAAGTGAATCTCCATCGTCAGCCTCCATGTCAGCGATCATCGTTTGAGTGAGACACAGGTCGCACGCGCCAACTCTTTATAAACTTTTATAGAGAATTCTTTTTTTTTTTTTTTTTTACTTAGTAACGCTTGTGCTGTAAAATGTACCGAAGTACATTACTCGAAAGAAAATGTACTTAAGTAAAAGTAAAATTACAAATTTTTAAAAGTAGTTTAAAAAGTACAAGTACAAAAAAAAACTACTCAATTACAGTAACGCGAGTAAAGTAATTAGTTACTTTCCACCTCTGCTAAATATATTGTAAACATATTTTGCTGCATAGAACTGTGATCCCCATCAGAAATGTTTTGGCACAATCCAGGAACCGCCAGAGATTGTGTGACCCCAAGGGACCATGTTCATTTCACAGATTTCTGTGAGTTCATGTTACAACATGTGTGTGTGACGGGTAAATCAAGATAGACTTTTAGTCAATGTGACAAAAACGGTCAATATGGAAAATTATGTGCAGAGATATGGATGTGGTACACATACAGTACAGTGTGCATCTGTGGAGCCACACAACACACCTGGAGAGTGAAAAAGAAAAGTGAAAGAAAAAGTGAAAGCCCATTGGGAAACTCCAACTCCCATTGTCATTGTGACACAGCACTCCACAGCACACAAGTGAACACTGCACACTGCACACAACAAAATTGCATTTATGCCTCACCCGTGCAAGGGGGCAGCCCTCAGTGGCGCCCCATGGGGAGCAGTGCGGTGGGACGGTACCATGCTCACGGTACCTCAGTCATGGAGGAGGATGGGGGAGAGCACTGGTTGATTACTCCCCCCACCAACCTGGCGGGTCGGGAGTCGAACCGGCAACCTCTGGGATGCAAGTCTGACGCCCTAACCGCTCACCCATGACTGCCCTGCATATGTGTGCTATGTGAGCTTCACTGATGATCCAACCGCTAACCCAAACCCTGGGTAGAGTGAGTGAGAGAATGTGGTCTGGACTTTGTGCAGGAGTGTCATCATGGTGTCAGAGATGCTGTAGAAGGCCAGAGTCCCTGCCCTGTGGTCCACATACACTCCTACTCTGGAGCTAGCCTCTTGAGGGAGTTTTGTGGTTTTATTATTGTGGGCCAACCATATACCACTGGGATCAGTAAAAAGTGTCCAGGACTGATCATTGTTTCCAAACCAGCAGTCATTTTGTTTTCCTTTGCGGCTTATGGTTTTGTAGGACACGGCTATACTAACCCACTTTCGCCCACTCCGCTCAACTTCCCAGTAGCAGCGTCCAGACACACCCTCTTCACACAGCACCTGTCCCCACCTGTCATCAAATCTCTCTGGATGATCTGGATATGACTGGGGGGCGTCATCTCTCCTCTTCACCCTTCTGTTCCCCTCAGACAGAAAAAGGTGTCTGTTTGCAGTGTTTGGATCCAGTGTGAAGTGGCAGTAATCTAGTGCACGATAAAAAAAGATAGATATTCATTGGATGCCAGATTATATGTTATTTTTTTTTTACATATTATAGTCTGTGTTTCCTTCCAAAACAGGTAACTTATGCAGGTAACCATTAGATGCGTGTTCCTGTCTTACGATCAGTTGACTATGTGCTGGTTGGATCAAATTTGTAGTAGGTTCTTGGTTTTTTTTAGTGTCTTTCAGAAATAACAAGGTCTATCTAATTAGGTACAATGGAGTAAAATGTCTAACTGTTATGTAATATCACATGCTAGTGCTGTACCCCTGCGTCAAAATTTACTTTTGACACCTCTTGGGGCCTTCCTGCCACTGTCATGTATAGTTGTGTGTGCGTGTGTGTGTGTGTGTGTGTGTGTGTGTGTGTGTGTGTGTGTGTGTGTGTGTGTGTGTGTGTATTCAGTATCCTATCTGGTTGTGCCTGTGGGAGTTATGAATGTGTGAGTGTCGTTTCTTACACTGCAAGAAGTCCTCTCTGGTCACTCCAGACACTGAGACAGAAAGTATGTCATTAGCCATGATACCTGTATACCACATTTAAAAGCAATAATTGCTGATGAATTCATGACCAGAGATGAGCATTTTTTGAAGTGGGTATACTGTATATATTTGTGCTATTTTAAATAATGGATCAATCAAATTTAAGTGGGTATACTGAAATCCCTGAAATTTAGAAGTGGGTATACTCTGTATACCTGCGTTCTACGTAGACTACACCACTGTGTATAGTGATGACTTACTGCGTGGCTGCAGGCGCTCCTTACTGCTTCTTCTTACTGGGAGCTCAGGATCAGTATCTGGAGATCAACAGAGATACGTAGAGCCAATCATATTACATTCATGTGTACAATGTTGAACCATCTGATGAAGGGCATGCTGAAACGTCACATTAAATTAAGGGAATGGGAGCCTGGTGTGCTGACTTTATTTTCAGTTTTCATGTGACTTTGCCAAAACTTTGAGAAGAATGTGCATGTTTTTTTCTTTACCGAACTTACAATGTTGAACCAGTCAACAATGGAGGGTAATCAACAAATAAAATTCTGCTGTGCTTTTGAATGATGGTTTGGATTAAACAACAGCGATGTTCCTAACTGTGAAGCAATTTTGTTTTAGACCTTTGCCAAATGATGTAATTGTGGGGTGGAATGACACAACAATGTGTTTGACCTAATCAACCTCACACAAAGGAATTATTTGGTTCTGACAGCATTGATATATTAGCTTGAATGCGCTCCTCAACCCATTACACATCAGGAGATCTGGGATTCACAAGATCCAAATTCCACAGCATGGGACGCCTTTGTAGGTAGGTAGCAATGTAGGTCTGATTGAATGGAAGGACTCACATTCCTTGCTCCGGACCATCTGTACAGTTGCCACTGTTTTGAGATACGAAAGAAAGACACGCTAGTTAGCCCTTACTCATGTCTTACCTTTAAAACAGACTCAACAATGTAATTTCTGTGTGTGTCTAACCTGCTTCAGATATCTTGACCGTTTCCTGTTTGAAGATGAAATCTAATTTCTCCTCCAGCTGCGTCTTCAGTGCAGAGACAGATGTTTTCACGGGTTCAAAGGAGAGGATGGAATTGCTGAGGGCCAGGTTGGTTGGAATTGTACTGTAAGGACTCTCAGAGATGGAGCTTACATTCTGAACAGGAAAAAAGCAAAACAAAAGTGTGAGACCCTAATGACAATAAGCACATGAAGTGCATTTCAAATGTAAAGAGTAGGGCTGCTCGACATTAGGAAATATCAATATCACAATATTTTATATATTGACACATATCAATATATTACATTATTGGTTGGATGGGCGTTTACTCTGTTTATTCTCGGCTATTACTTCTGATGGCAAGTACTTATTAGTTCATTTATGCCGATGGCAGTTGCACCATCCAGAATTTTTGAGCTTGCGCGCCATCAGATCCTTGTTTGTACCAAACAATTCACTTCTTTCCTCCATTCAGTAGCGTGAGAGTAGTCATAGGAAAACACACACAGGGTGCTCTGAGTGAGGTTGGTTGCAAGTCAGCTACGCTGGCAGTGGCTCACGTGGAGGGGAAGGCTCTGTTGCTGTCTCTTTTGGCAGCAGAGGCAACTGACCAAAACATATTTTATATCGATATTATGAAATTTGGTATCGATACACTGAAATACCATCATTGCGATAAAAATATGATATATTGCACAGCCCTAGCAAAGAGACATACTGTGCCATATTGACTGTAATCACAGCACTCCATCTGTAATGGATGCAAACCAGAAGAGTTTTGGTGGTTTGGTGGAACGTTAGTAAACCGCCTACCCATAGGCTCATACAGAGAGCTGAGCTATACCAACACCACCAAATTATGACTATTAAATTATGGGTATTATGACTGAGTACATGGCCTCTAATGGTTCTGTAATGCTCTGTAGAGTTCTCGTTGTCAAACACTAGCCTAGACATTTAGCTCAGCCGTGTGCAGAACCTTCCATGCAGAACTGTTGTTGTGATTTGGAGGTCGCAGGTTCAAGCCCGAGGGAAAGACCATACGTCAAGTACTGTAACGCTGTCGTAGACCCAGATGGTAGTGAGGTTTAACCCACTGACACCTAATGTACCTGCAAAAGAGGGTGCTGAATGTCTGGGCTCTTTTTAAGGAAAACTGCCCTCAGCCTATAAAAACCTAAATATCTCAGCTTCTGAAACACATAAAAATATGCACCAAGTTGCATTTAAACGCTAAGACCCTCATCTTTCATTAGAATGTGTTCATTCATCATGTAATGGATAGCGAATAGCAGAGGTCAATGGGAAAATGTAAGTAAACCTCTCTCCTGAGGCCTCATAAAGACGTAGTGGCACTGAGCTATTCACTTACACCTTTAGCTCAGTGCTGTTGTGCCTGTGACGCCGTGCCGAACTGTTGCTCTGATTGGGAGGTTGTGGCTTCAAGCCCAGAGTGGCAAACTAGCATGGACGAGTGCTCACAAATAGCAATAGCAAGAGTATTTATATAGCACATCATCATACAGAACTCTATGAAGTTGACCGTGGTGCGACTAAATATTACATATCACCAAAGGCAGAGGAAAATAAAGCCGTTCTAATTTGGACAAGAAGCTGGTTCCAGCTTTAGGCAGCATAATGACTATGCCATTTCACCCTGTCTGGATTTTGCCCTCGCCACAACCAGTAGAGGAGACCAAAGATATCTACATATTTGGATGATATTGCTCTAGCTAGCATATCTACAATATATTAAGCCATTTTGTGACTTTTAAACTAGAATAGTTTTAAACTCAAGTCTGAATCTCACTGGTAGCCAGTGTAATGAACTAAGTACTGGCACAATATGATCTCTTTTCTTTGTTTTGGTCAGAATTCTGGCAGAAGCATTTTGGCTTAGTTGCACCTGCCTGAGTGGCTGTAGGGAAAGACGTACCTGTATAAGTAGGGTATTGCAATAGGCAACTCTACAGGTAATAAAAGCATGGATTAGTTCTCTATATCCTGTTTAGATATAAATTAACCTTAGCCATGTTCCTAAGGTGCCAAAAGCTGACTTAGTTATGTTTTGATGTGAGCCTTGACCACTGAGATTACTGTCCAACATCTCACCAAGGTTTTCGACACAAGATTTAGTTTAAAGTGATTTAAATTCTAAGTAAGCACAGAGTTTCTGTCATCCATCCTCACATCCAAAAAAACAAAATGTATTTGAGTCTTGTCTTTATTCAGATGCAAAAAGAAGTTTTTTTTTGCATCCAGACCTAGGTACAATGACTCAATGGGGCTACAGTCATTTGGAGAGACAGCGATGTTACTGTAAGTAGAGTACCATCAGCATAGCTGTGATAAGACACATTGCGCTGTTCATAACCAGGTTAAATAAGAGGTCCAAGAATCAATCCTTGAGGCACACCATACTTCATGATCTTTTTGTCTGAGACATCGGTATAACAGAAACAAAGTAATGTCTGTTATGTACAAAAAGTAAGATTTGAACCACTGAAGAGCAATACCGGCCAAAACAAACTTGTAGGCATTCAAGCAACATGATCTCCCAAAATTCCGTGCTCCTGGACCCGCATGTTATGGACACGAAATCCGTGTCCAGGAGCACGGATTTTGCCAAAATTCCGTGCTCCTAGACACGGAATTATTTTCCGTGATGGACACACAGAAGTGCTCTGTCTATACTCCCACAGTTCTACTGTATGTTTCCACAGTCTTGTGTTTTCCCAGGATTTTTCCAATTTCAAATATTTTTTCTCAAAAAAACATTTCTTACTGACAGGTTAGGATTAGGGATTGTTTTGGTCTGGGCACAGCTAGTATTCTTTCATTCATTATATGAATTTGATAGCCTATCAACCAACTGGAAAAGGTATTTCTCAAAAATATGTCTTTAATGACAGGTTAAGGTTGGGGAATGTTTTGGTCATTTGCCAGGGCACACATTAAATTGCTATATTATTTTGTTTAGGATTAGCATTTGGTATGTATTTTCTAATGATAGCGTTAACACAGTGCAGTGGGAATAGAAAGCAATTCCGTGTGCCCATCACGGAAAACAATTCCGTGTCCAGGAGCACAGAATTTTGGCAAAATCCGTGCTCCTAGACACGGATTTTGTGTCCTTAACATCCGTGTCGAGGAGCACGGAATTTTTGGAGATCAAACTGATTCAAGAGAGCAAGTAGATTACTTGATTTGTGTCAGAAAACAGACACATCTTACACCTTCAGTTGACAAAAACTCTGCTGACAGTTCTGTGGAAGACTTTGTTAATTTGTTTGTCTACAGTGGTAAAGAGAGTGTGTGTGTAATTTTAGTAATATTAGATAGTAATACGTTTACCTAGCATTACTTAATATAGAAAAAATACATTTGACATTTTTCTTATTTTTCAAATTAGACTTAAAAATAATAACGGTTATTTATATTTTCTATTTAGGAAAATCTGGGAACAATGTAATTTGCATAATTATTTGGAACACAGTGTCTGTTTTGCCAGATTCACCAAATGCTGTTGTGAGTGTACACAACCTTTGGTCCTGACGTATAATTGAATAGCTTTCAGAATTAACTCAGTCACCTTGAGGAAATGGATGTGATCCTGTGTGTGTGAAAGCTGCTCCATCTCAGCAACTCTCTTCTTCAGATCAGAGATCTCCTCTTCAAGTTCCTTCAGAAGTCCTTCAGCCCGACACACCTCAGCCTTCTCCTGATCTCTGATCAGCTCTGTCACCTCAGAGCGTCTTCTCTCAACAGAACGAATGATGTCCTCAAACATCTGGTCACTGTGTTCCACTGCAGACTGCGCAGAGATCTGCCAGGAGATACACAAACAGAAGTCAGAAAAGACTGGGACATACAGTAAATTACAATGGATTGAAATGAATCGAAAATCTCAATTTTCGCGGCGACAAGTACAAATCATGGTCGCAACGATTTATCGTGATCACACAGGGAGCAATATATAGGGTGATCAGACGTTCCGGTTTGGAGTTGTGTGTCCCAGGTCCCGAGCGAACCCTCTCGGGACACAAATATGTCCCTGTTTTGGCAAACCACTACATTGCGCCATGTCTATCAGGGTAAATATATGGAAAAAATATGGAAAAGATGCGATTTGTCATTCCTCCCTCTAAAATTGATTAGAATGCAGGAAATTGCATCTAAAAAATACAAATTTTCCTGGGGGAGGACCTCCAGAACCGCCCGCAAAGTGTCCCGGTTTCAGACTACAAAAATCTGGTCACCCTTGCAATATAGGGATCTGCCTTTGGGTGTACTTGAAGCTAGAACATGCTGACATGCTGCCATTTCTGGCCAAAAATCTACAGGCTCATCTGGCTCATTTCACGTGAAATCAGACACTTTGGGACTCGACCAAGTTCTGAGGTGCTACCTTGCTACTAAACAGGCACACCAAGTACGATTGAAATCTGTGTCAGTCGGGTCCCAAAGGGTCTGATTCCACGTGAAATGACCCACCTAAGCTTCATGCGTTTTCCTTTTACGTAATTATTCCAATTCAGTTTCATTTTATTCATCTTGGTTACATTTCATTCTGTGATTTTAGTCTTCAGTTCACACAAGGAAGAGCGCGACACTGCTTCTTCACAGTTCACCACTTTTTAAAATGTTTCTTTGGTGCTGACGTTTCGGCACTAGGTCTTCATCAGAGTAACCATACCACAAGTGAAAAGACAAAGTCTGTGAAGAAGCAGTGTCGCACTCTTCCTTGTGTGAACTGAATATTGAAGTACCTTGAAAAGCTGCTCCTGCTAAAAAAGAAACATTCGAGGTGTGCGGGCTCTCACAAAAAAAAAATATCTGTGATTTTAAACATCCTTCTGCACAAAATTCAGTTGATTAATTATCAATAATCGTGATTTAAATTTTGACCCAAAACACCGGTGATTATCCTTTTTTCCAGAATCGTGAAGCCCTAATACGGTACATACCGTATACGTATCTGATATTGGCAGGTCCTGGCCTGCTCATGTGTTCTGTGAGCTTGACCCCAATTCCACGACCATGTCAGACCATGTTGACAGAAATCCAAATGTTTCAAGTAGCCCATATTTTCCTTATTTTTGAGTCCTACCTAGTGCTAGTCAGTGCTGGCTATGGCTAGTGAAAAGTGGACGTTTGATTGCTCACAGCGTTGGCCAAGGCAGTGCAGATGCATATTTAACCATTTGAACCATGATTTGGGTCCCATCTAGTAAAAGAGCCCAGAGACTTTATTTTCTGTCTCCAAACTTCAATTTTAATGTACCATGGGGTCAACATTCCTCACAAACACTACCTCTGGCTGATTGCTTAGGTAAGGTTCAGGAAACCATACAAAATGTGAAGCCCTTAAGAGCGGTGCTATCTTGCAAACACACCAAAACATGTCCTCTGTACGAAACCACATGGCATAGGGTGCGCTGATTTATCAGGATAGGTTTTAAACCTCTACCAGTCTGTAGTCATTAGGGACACTAGAGTTCAGTTTGTGTCATTAGGCGCATATGACTTTGATGCAAACGGTTGATGTAGACGAACCACATGAGCGAGAACTTGTTGTCACTATGTGGGTGGTATTAAATACAGTGCATTTATAGTCGGCCACAAATATGCACGAGACAATGAGCTCGCCTCGCACCCGTTTGATCTACTAACACACCACGTGTGAGGTGTGGGGGGACAGGTGGAGAGGAGGAGCTGAAGTGGGGAGCAGTGCAAACTTGTGTAGGGGTGTGAGACAAGGCGCATATAAACACGTGAGTGAGTTGTTAGCCAACCAGTTCATGGGCGTGGGACCTCGGAGGCGGTATGCAGACCTTTGTCGACAAGCATCAACGCGGATAAGCAACTGCAGGAGTTGCAAGATCCGTATTCATCCCGCGATAGTTTGACACCATGTGACATGTCACCTCGTCGACGCAACATGACTGAAAGTTAGTAAGTTGGACAGGAAATCTAACCATCATGCAGCATTTTGATCCAGAGTGCATTGCTGTCTGCATGCGCATGCAGATGTTGATGGTAAATCGAATAAGCCTATTGATTTAGTTCTCACCTTCAGAGTGTCAACTGTTCTCCTCAGCTCCTGTACCTCCTTCTCTCTCTTCTGGATTGCCTGCTGGTATCTTATCTGGATCGCTCCCAACTTTTCCTGTTCAAATGGGTAACATAATTCATGTTCATCTTGGGGATACTGTTGGGTATCCATGCAAAGGTGTAGGAAGTACTGTATATCAGATAAATAAGCTCATTTGACACCTTCCCTTGAGTTACATGGTGTGCATTCCAATATGCGACCTAGCATCCTCCACTTGGGCTTGTGTCCTCATGTTTTGCTGATGCCTCGCCTCCGGGGACAAACCAAATACGTTTCCCAGCTGTCAGCCTAGCCAAAACATTTTTTGGGGGACTATTCTTTATTTACCATCCTGTTTGAAAATGAGAAAATGATTTTACAATTGAGGTTTTGTGAGATATTGAAATATGATGCTGTTGTCAGTGATGTCATCACAACGTCTTACTTCCTGGTACGAGGCCACAAGCACAAGTGAAAGACGCAAGGTTGCATATTGGAAAACATCCATGATCTTTCTCCTGCACTTCCGGACGTACTTTTAGGCTATGTCTCAAATCACACACTTATGTCAGTGCACTGACAGCCAGTGCACAGTGTGCACAGTGCACCGAGGTCTTCAGTGCATAGTGTCGTGAAAAAAATTGAGCACTATGCACTGTGCCCTCACTGGAAGTGATGGGTGAGCATAGCATTAGCTCGCCAAAATATGAGTTGGCTACTGTTTACAATGCACAGCGTCTGGTGCTTGTATTTCCATGTCCTTCACCCCAAAGGACAACAATCACACATACAATACTTTGGTTGGCATGAAAAGGTTGATGTCACATCAACATTACTTACAGAATTAGGAGACTGCTGACCATACTCTACTGAACTGAACCGCCATTGTTAGGGGATCATCCTGGCACTTTCAGTGCACTGGCTCAAATGAAATTTTCAGAGCGAGCGCCCTAGGCACTGAAACACATTGCCCGAAGTGCACAAGTGCGTGATTTGAGACACAGCCTTAGTCTGGTGATGTCATATGATTTCAGTCAGCTGACTTCCAGGAGGTGCATACTCAGAGCGGCGGGACTTGCAGGAGAAAGATACAAATCAAGTAACTCAATGGGAGGTGTAGAATGGCTTTATTGCCAGTTCATACAACTTTATTGATCATAAAAAAATGAAGTTCTGTCAAGATTATTGAAGGCGCAAATGTGCTCATATCGGAGGTGTTCACTCATAATAATCCAGCCAATTCGACATAATGTCATTTTTGCAACTCGGATAGGGTCATTACATGAAAAGTCCCAATAATCATCAAAAAACTCCACACAGGCCTACCGTGTAAATTGCTTTTGTAGTAGGGCTGTGCAATCTAGGCCTATCGAATGTATTCGCAATATCAATATTGCTGTCAAACGATCTTATTTCATAGTAGGGTCATTTCCTACAAACAGCAGACCCCTTGGGACCCGACTGACACGGATTTCAATCATACTTGCTGTGCCTGTTTAGTAGCAAGGTAGCACCCCAGAACAGCATTTGTGTGAATCTGACAGCAATATTAAGGGAGAAACAGACTAGCAAAGTTTTACATATGAGGGTAGGACACTATGCATTCAGCCTTGATTATATCAGTCAGTGTAAGTCACAAAAAGATGTCCGTGGTGTTATTTGAAAGCTCTTTTCTGGCACTACAAATTACACTAACAGCATGGAATACAACAACCCTCAGAATATGAATTATCATAAATTGAAAAATTTTAAATTGATCATAAAAAAAAACTTATATTTCAAAATGGCCAGTTCCTTGTCTAAACATAGCCTGCAATGTCATGAACAACACCTGAAATGCTGGTGTTTGGTTCTTTTTTCCTTTCAGAGGTAACGGGACTCAAAAATATGGCATCATACAAATCACCTAGTAATAATATGGTAATATCATAGTAATATCACATGACAGCATGTCTATCGGAATATGTGAAGGATGGAGATGGTCCATGAGGATGCAGGAAGTTCAGTTTCACCTCTCCAGTGCTCAGCATACATTCCTCAACACATGGTAGCCACTTGTTGCCATCATATACAGCTACAACATACCCTTTGATGCTTGAACATTTAGAAAATGCCTTTACTGATCTTATTCTTTCAAGCCTGCCTTCTCTGAATGCTGAAAATGGTCTAGCTTCCACTGTGTCCATTGACAATGGGCAGAAGCTGTGTAGTTTTTGAGTACCTGGAATAGTTCTTGCAGATTCAAACCTCTTCAAGAGGGTTCTCAGCTTCATGGTGGTGCATCTCTCTCAAGAACATCCATTGCCAGTTTGCCACAACAGAGATGCACCATCATGAAGCTGAGAACCTGTTGAAAAGGTTTGAATCTGCAAGAACTATTCCAGGTACTCAAAAACTACACAGCTTCTGCCCATTGTCAATGGACACAGTGGAAGTTAGGTCATTTTCAGCATTCAGAGAAGGCAGAGTTCAAAGAGTGAGCTCAGTAAAGGAATGTGTTACATTTCAAGCATCAAAGGGTATGTTGTAGCTGTATGATGGCAACTGGTGGCTAGCATCTGTTGAGGAATGTATGCAGAGCACTGGAGAGGTGAAACTGAACTTCCTGCATCCTTGTAGACCATCTCCATCCTTCACTTTTCCCTTCAGACCAGATAGACTTGTCATGGATCATCAGGATGTGCTTCTGGTAGTGGAACCTACCTGTAACTGCAACGGGACGTACATATACATTATCTACAAAATACACAGCTGCTGCTTCAAATGCACTGGTAGAGTAGAACATGAGAGTGTAGCCATTGATTATCTCTTTAAAGTACGGTAAAGGGAGGATGGCACAGGTACACAGAGAAGGAATGTTCAAACATTCACATATCATCATTTGGTGTAAATGGACATCTGCCTTAGTTTCTGAAACCTGGGACCATGGACACTGACCATTTTTGTTTTGTTTTTGTTTTGTCACGTGATGCTACTATGGTATTACCATATTATTAGTAAGTGGTCTGTATGATGCCATATTTGTGAGTCAAATTCTCTCTGAAATGAATAAAGAACCAAACACCAGCATTTGAGGTGTTGCTAATGACATTGCCGGCTACGTTTGGACAAGGAACTGGCCATTTTAAAATATAGCTTTTTTTTAGATATTCAATTTTTAATTTTTCAATTTATCATAATTCATATTCTGAGAGTTGTTGTATTCCAAGCTGATTGTGTAATATGTAGAGCCAGAAAAGAGCTTTCAAATAACACCACAGGCATCTTTTTGTGACTAACACTGACTGATATATTCAAGGCTGAATGTATAGTGTCCTACCCTCACATGTGAACCTTTCCTAGTCTGTTTCTCCCTTAATATTAGTGTCAGATTCAAACCAATGCAGTTCTGGGGTGCTACCCTGCTACTGAAAAGGCACACCAAGTATGATTGAAATCCGGGTTGGTCGGGTCCCAAAGTGTCTGATTTGACGTGAAATGACCCGTATGTCAAATAATGATACCAGTGCATTGCCTTTGCAATTTGTGTGAAAATACCTAGCTAACCGGGATAGAAAGCAACATTGCTTCATAATGACTGCAGTGCTTACAATGTAGTGAAAGTAATCGCGCAATTTCAAATGTGGCTCGCGACGACACCTCGGACCTCACAGAACTCGCAGATGCATGAATTCAATTTTGGTTTGTGGCAACTCCCACGCGAGTTTTGACGAGCGCAGTTGCAGAAGTCTAATCTGACCTTTACACAACAACACTCATGCTGAGCACCACTGTGTGTTTCTTTATGGCTCTCCACTCACACTGCTGAAGGGAGGGAAGATTGTGAATTGTTTAGCACAATTATTTTTTCTTTTCAAAAATATCGTTTAAAAATATTGTGATATCATTGACTGAAATAATCGTGATATAGGCCTAGTTGTTTTCCATAATCGTGCAGCCCTACCTAGGGTAGGCCTATCACATTAGCCTACCTGCTCCATCTGGAGCAAACGTCCAGCAGAAGGCTCACACTACCCAGTAGGCCTACCCACAACATTGGTAGAAAGAAAGCTCTGTCTGGAAATGTGCTTCCACATTCAAAGCAACTATGTTTCAGAGCCGTGCCCAGAATGACATGTGTAATAATAATAATAATAATAATAATCAGGTTTTTTTCCTAGAAAATTTTGGTATGAGGCAGTGCCAGGGGGGTCACCGCCACAGCCAATTTAGGAACCATTGTGGGTCACTTGCTAGATTGAGTGGGTGGGGTGTCTGGGGGTCCTCCCCCTGAAAATTAAGGCTGGGTTCAAAAGATCGAATCGCGATCCAATATCGATTCGCGCTCAAAAAGTGTGATATCGATTCACAACTTTGTGGATCGATCTTTTGCACATGATTATAGGTGCTATTTTCTCAACCACAGCCTTTAGCTCTCCTCCACATTCATTTAGGCTACATGCACAAATACACATGGCCTGTTCAAGTAAATAGTGCCATTCTTTTTCCACCTTTCTGTGTGGGCATAATATGATGAAATATTTAAAGTGATACTGTCCCATTTTTGGAAATAAGCTAAACCCATTTATGCCTAGAATTCTAAGACCGGCTCTAAAAACTTAAAGTGATACTGTCCCATTTTTTGAAATAAGCTTATTTTACACCTCCCCTTGAGTTAAATAATAGAGCTTTACCGTTCTCCTATACTTTCAACTGTTCTCTGGGTATGGCATTGCAAATTTTACCTCCAAGCTAGCAGTTAACATTGAGTCCTATGAGACCAGTTAGCCGCCAGCTGGTCTCATAGGACTCAATGCTAACTGCTAGCTTGGAGGTAAAATGTGCACTACCATACCCAGAGAATGGTTGAAAGTACAGGAGAACGGTAAAATTGTATTATTTAACTGAAGGGGAAGTGTAAAATAAGCCTATTTCCAAAAATGGGACAGTACCACTTTAAGTTTTTAGAGCAGGTCTTAGAATTCTAGGCATAAATGGGTTAAAGTGACAACCCAGCAATACAGAAGATCGATACCGAATCGGATCGTGTATCGAATTGGATCGTGACCTTCTGGATCGGAATCGAATCGATCCAGGAAATTGACTACTGAAAATACTGAAATGTTGTGTTTTTTTAAGATGCAATTTCCTGCATTCTAATCAATTTTAGGGTGAAGAAAAGCAAATCCTATCTGACATCTCTTACATTCTTCTTCTCTCTAAACAGGGATTAAAATTTACTTTTTCACAACTGTCCCGAAAATCACTATTTCATATGGATTGGTTACTGCAACTGTGTTATTGACAAGTTGTTAACAGTAATATCCCTATCACTGACTGGAGGTGTACTGGTGCTTAGGCGCATGTGCGTTGCACAATGGCAGCAATCTGTTGGTGTGCACGTGGTGGGCACGTTTACAGAGTTTTCTAGCAAGTTCATGATTCCGGAAATCTGTCCTAGAACATTGTGTTAAAGTCCATGCAGCCTACTGCACATTTAGGTAGACACTTGTTGCTATATCTTACCTTCTTATTATCCCACTCTGCTGCAGCTGCGATCATGTCATGGCCTTTATGCTGGTCTATCGTGCACAGATAACAGATGCAAGTCTGATCAGTTCGACAGAAGACTTCAGGGCCTTGTTATGACGGAGGCAGATCCTTTCCTGCAGTTGTCCGGTGGCGTCGATTACAGTGTGATTTCTTCCAGGGTTAACGTCATTGTGAACTTTAAAGTGAGTTCCACAATACGACAGCAGACAATCCAGACAGGACTTCACAGCCTTGAGTTTTGTCCCAGAGCAAACATTACACTCCACATCTCCATAGCCAGCAAGAACATCAGGCTGAACTGTAGTCTTCCGAATCTCTTCCGCAAGCTCTGCAACAATATTGTTTTTGCTAAGAACTGGTCTTGAAGTGAATGCCTTTCTACACTGAGGACAGCTATACACTCTCTTCTGATCTTCCTGATCCCAATGGCCGTTAATGCAGACCAGACAGTAATTGTGTCCACAGTGAATAGTTACTGGATCTTTCAGGATATCCAAACAAATAGAGCACGTGAAAAGATCTTGTTTGCTTGACATCGCTCCAGCCATTTTCCCTTCAACCTCTCACGATGCATACGCTATGACTATGACAAAAGTTCAACTCACCTTCGTTTCTGGTAAATTACTGACTGCTCGGTTTCGTTTTTGGTAAAGCCAAACTAGAGATGTTCACCCTGGTCTGGAGCGCCCACCGGAGCCTCGGTTGTTGTTTCCTGGAAGACACATGCTTAGCAATAGCAGGCTGATGCTGCCCCCCTCTGCCAATTGATGGAATAACAAGTATAGCAGTGTGAGGTTCAACCTGGCCTTATGTCTCAAATCACCCACTTGTATCAGTGCACTGACAGTCAGTGCACAGTGCACACAGTGCACTGAGGTCTTCAGTGCATAGTGTCGTGGAAAAATTTGAGCACTATGCACTGTTCCCTCGCTGGAAACGACGCCTGAGCATGGCATATAGGCCTAGCTCGCCAAAATATGAGTTGGCTACTGTTTAGGTACAATGCACAGGGTCTGGTGCTTGTATTTAGGCTACATTCTCTTCTTCACCCAAAAGGGCAACAATCACATACAATACTTGGGTTGGCATGAAAAGGTTGGTGTCTCAGCAACATTACTCACAGAATTAGGAGACTGTTGGCCAAACTCTTCTAGGCCTACTGAACTGAACGCCACGTCTCCTCTATGTCATTGTTAACATGGTGGCCGTTTAGTGCGTGCAGTGTCCATCATTCAAGCACTGCGTTTTTTCGCCATTGTTAGGATATCATCCTGGCACTTTCAGTGCACTGTCTCAACCGAAATTTTCAGCGTTAGTGTCCTAGGCACTGAAATACAGCGCCCGAAGTGCACAAATGCGCAGATTGAGACACAGGGTGGGTGTCGGGACTTGGGACCACTAGCTGGGCTCGCGGAGGTAGGCCGGGGTTCGCAAGAGAAAGAAATGTTCACATAAAACATACAACAAACAAAATATGCTTTCATAACAGAACATTTCATGACTTGAGTTCCCTTGAATGGTTAATAGGCTATGTGAAGTTAGTAGTAGAATTTAGTTTAGCGTAACAAACAATGTTTGGCACCTCCATTCTGGTTTGTGTGAGTGTGTGTGTGTGTGTGTGTAATATATATATATATATATATATATATATATATATATATATATATATATATATATATATATATATATATATATATATATATCAAAATCATTATAGGGTGGCTAATACTAATGTAAGGATGGCTAAAGCCACCCTAAAATAGGGCTAGGAACGTCCCTGGGCACCAAGTTGACTAGAACCGGCCCTGCTCGCCATAACCTAGGGCAGTGTTTCCCAAACTTTTTTTGTTTTATGAAATCCTTCCCTTACCTGTGCCCGATATTCCCCCTCCCCCAACCCAAACTTCTGTAAAGTGATTAATTATAATTGCTCTTGCTCGAGACATTAATCAATACCTTAAATACTTGACATGGGGACCAAAACATGTTTTAATTTGGTTTTGATTTGGCCTAATTATAATGTTTGCAAGCAAAATTTTGGTCACAACCTCAATGGGGACAAAATTCCACAGACCCCCTGCAGTCTCTGATCACCCCCCCCCCCCCCCCCCTCTCTTAGCAGTGGACCCCCACCCCCAAAGGGGTCATCAAACATCCACAGTGGGTCGCAAAGCCATCTTGGTGCCGAATTGTAATGTAATGAGAATGTGTAATGAGAAAGCATTTAAATCATGTGTGGCAAAACGACAAAACTCAAGGTCCACACTTTTAACATCTTATGTAATTAGATAGACAAATAAGTCGGTTATCATGATGAGTAAGACAGTGTGTGATGTGAACGTTTTTTGTGCAGCACGGCATGGGGGAGATCCCCAAAGTTTACAATCATAAAAAAATATGGGTCCGTCAGAAAAATGTTGGGAACCACTGGTCTATAGGGTTGCTAACCTCACCTGGATTTATTTAAAATACCACTATCCATCATTTCCCCTCAAGTGTGAAGATTGTTGTTAAGGTTTGCCCCTTGACTTTGGGTTATGGGTTACACAGTAACTGTGGTTTAGGGTTGCCTTGCTCAGACTAAAGAGGTATTCCTGGATATGCTATTTTGCGTTTTTGTTGGTAGGTATTTGTGCTTTTGACATGTAGACTACTCCATTCTGCTTACTTCTTGTACAATTGGATGTTTTCTGGATGCAACTTATGTAGCCTATATAGTGCCAATTATAGCACTTTTTACAGTTTCAATTCAATTGGTTTGTATTCATATTTTAAGAACTATTTTGGAGCAAAAATGCTTTTAAACCTCAGTTATTTGTATTTGTTTAGGCCTAGACCCAGGGCTGTAAATTAACACCAGCCAAATGCTGGTGAAATTGCAATTGGGCTGGTAGAAAAGACTAACTTACTAGTAGCCACTTTGACCCATTATTGAGTGCGTGTGTTTGGCTAGTAAAACCATCATACATTTTGTCTGGTGATGAGTAAAGATTATTTAGAGCTGTGCCTATAGCCTACAGGCCACGTTGTAGGCCTGTAGCCTATAGGACTATAAGATGGACTAATTGGGAAAGCAAATGTAACATCAAACTACAGCATATTTCTCAGTCATCAAACAAGAGACACCTTTACAAGTGGAGCACACCATTTGTCTTTATTGCTTTGCATTATTTGGACTACAGAAAAGGGTCGGGTAGCGTTGCACTGCACGAGTCAGCAACCACACCACATGCACTGTGCTACTTCATACAGTAAACATTTTATAGGTGCACCGTTTTGTGGTTTATTTCCAGAATTCATGCTGCCCATTCGCAAATGTCTCTTTTCAGCAGCATGTGCAATACCCATTGGCCACATTCTTCACAGTGCACCTGTAAGTAAGGCCGGTCATGGTACAGCCACATCAACATAGGCATATTACTAATAAAAGTTTTGTTAGGAAAAAGCTTTTCGTGGGATACATTTGGGTGGCTCTTAAAAGAGCCTTTGAGATGCGGGAAGTTGTTTACTTTGAGCTGGTATACTTGGTAACGGCTTTGGTTCCTTCGGACACGGCGTGCTTGGCGAGCTCACCGGGCAGCAACAGGCGCACTGCGGTCTGGATCTCCCTGGAGGAAATGGTCGAACGCTTGTTGTAGTGAGCCAAGCGGGAGGCCTCACCGGCAATGCGCTCAAAGATGTCGTTGACGAAAGAGTTCATGATACCCATCGCCTTCGAAGAGATTCCAGTATCGGGGTGAACCTGTTTCAGAACTTTGTACACGTAGATAGCATAACTCTCCTTCCTAGTCCTCTTGCGCTTCTTTCCGCCTTTCCCCGCCGTCTTCGACACGGCCTTCTTAGATCCCTTCTTGGGTGCGGGCTTCGCTGGGTCAGGCATTCTCTCGCAGGCAGCTTTCAATCGTGTAGTAACGCGACCTCTGTGGAAAACATAGAATATATAGCCACTGTATGCAAATTAAGAACGGAGACTCCACGTCTACTGAACAACGTTGAACTGCTGAGACACGATTGGTTACTAACAACGACGTGGGTGGTGCCCAACTCTACCCCACAGTCCTCGCGGTTTACTGCTGCTTCCTGTGTTCTTTGTTCCCGCTCATTTCAGTTTACCAATCACTCAAAAATAATTTTGGCCTATGTGAAATATTAAGATTTGTTCAGACACAGAAAGTACAATTTTCTGAGTGAATGATCTTTGTTTGTGTGCCCGTGCGTAAAACACCAAAGGCCCGGATTGGCAGTTGCCGACAGATTATCGCAGTGGTGGGGAACCTTTTTCATTCAAGGGCCCTCTTCAAATTCCTCCAAGGGCCGTACTATAACACAAACCAGGATTTCCCCCTGCACTTTAGGCCTATAAGGCAGATACCTTTAAAACAGACCCCACCTTCTCTAGGTCCCCTGAATGTAACTTAATTGTATTGCAAATGTAATTTGTAGGATTCCTCTACAAAATATGTCATATTTCATGTGAACCTGCATTACATTAAAATTATATCAGGGGCCGTATAAAGCGGCCTCAAGGGCCGTAAACGGTCCTAGAGACATAGGTTCCCCACCCCTGCATTATCGGGACTGTATTGCTTCTGTGTAGGTCAGTTGTGTCTAGAAATAGTAGGCCAACCCTATATTACATATATCTCTACTGGGTTTGGTGCGCGTGCGCACACACACACACACACACACACACACACACGTACACACGCATGCACACGCACACGCACACGCACACGTACACACGCATGCACACACACACACCATAGTGATGAAAAAAGTGTAAATGTTAACAACCCTATCGACTACATAGAGGATCCAAAACTATCTCTCTTAAAGCAATACTATGCAACTTTTCATTTGATTCTCATATGCTATGAGACTACGTGAAGGTCTGCTTTTTCAGCCTACAATCTACTGGAGATACCATGAGAATGTTAAGTCCCTGTCTAATTTGTCAAGGTAATCCACATTGGATATGTGGGGGTATAATGGGCGTGGTACGCGGGGGTATGCAGTCCACCCACTTCTCCTGAGGAGATATAATACTGTATATAGAAAAGATTATGTGCATGTTTGAATACAAAAAGATTAGAATGAGTACTTAAGTATAGCTGGTGTTGCATCAAGCAGATAAAAATGGAGAAGAAATGACAATGGGTCAGCACACTGTGTGTGTGTGTGTGTGTGTGTGTGTGTGTGTGTGTGTGTGTGTGTGTGTGTGTGTGTGTGTGTGTGTGTGTGTGTGTGTGTGTGTGTGTGTTGGGAAGGGGGGGGGGGCTATCCGCACATCACAGAAGCTCCCTTGTTGTGATATAATGTGTGAAAAGCTGACACAACGTCTCGACCTATAAGGTCTTCGTCAGGTGTCTCACGACAAGGGAGCTTCTGTGGTGTTTGGATATTCTTCCCTTTTTCTTATTGCAAAAAATCCACATGTAATTTGTAGATGAACATGAAGATGTGTCTTTTCACCTTTTTCTGCAGACGCACTTTGTGGATGAAATGGCTAATGACACTGTTTGCAATGCCCTATTGCCGCAAAATGATAAGACCTGTGGCTATGGAGACTGCACAGCAGTCTGACAAAGCATACCCCCTTACCAAAACACCATTTGAAGATGATGTCACTCAGCCCAGTGTTATCTATTGAAGAATGGCTTCAAAAAAGAACAGGAGAAGCAAAGCACAGCCGCCTAGAGTGAATGCACACACATGTAAGTGATGTGCAGTCTTTGGCCGGTAACGCTTTACTTTACGGTACAGTAATTACTGTGTACTTTCTGTGTAACAACAGGGTAACAGAAAGACGTTACATGGTATCTAGCAGGTAAAAGGGGATAATTACAAAGTAAATACCATGTAATACACATATCTCAAGAATTACTATGAAACTACTGGGTATTTTTTAACCCTCTAATCATCGAACTTCTCTCTGTTACCCTGTTGTTACCCCATTCATGGTATTTACCCCCTTTTTACCCTTTAGATACTATGTAACTTCTCTCTGTTACCCTGTTTTTACACAGAAAGTACACAGTAATTACATAATGGTAACTGTACTGTAAAGTAAAGCGTTACCCACACTTGTGCATAGTGCAGACTTCAGCCTCGGCTGGTACACAGTAAATGTTATAGCATCAATTCAGCACTATTCGGAACATACTGTACACGATTCTATTCTATAGCCTATAGTGTTAACTAAGTCAACTTGCTGGGTGTTGAAATGAAAACAGTGAATTATTCAGCTACGTTCTTCTTGTGTTAATTCAACACTTACAAGAGTTATACTCTACCACTTTTTTTGGGACAAAAATGGATATATTCTATGAAGAGTTGGGTTAGGAGAACACAAATCGTCTGTAGGGTGCGTGTTGCCTGTGCAGATTAGGCAGCGCTAAGTCTGGAGGGCATTAGACTGCACTAAGCAGTGATTCTCAAAGTGTGGTCCGGGGACCACTAGTGATCCGCGACACAGCTCAGGTGCTCCGTACGGGGATTTCTAATTTTCCAACACCAGCTAGCAGTAGGCTATATTTGTAACATTATTACAAAGATAAGCATAGCTGTAGCCGTTTTTTCATCAAAATAACCACATAATACATGTGAGTAAAAATAAGTGATCTGCATTGAAATTAGCAGTGTCAAATTATCACCCGTCAACTGTCAATTCGGTTGACAGGTGGTCCCTGAACATTTTTGGGGGGACAAAGTGGTCCTCGGCCTGAAAAAGTTTGAGAATCACTGCACTAGGCTAATGCTCTTAGCCACCAGTAGAGAGCCGATGTCAGGATCCGGGGGGGGCACAGCTAGGACTGGGTACCGAAATTCAATTCTTTGATGGAACCGAATTAAAAGCTAAGGTTCTACTTGGTATTGAAACGTGCCTTGTCTGTCGGTTCCACGTTTCGGTTCCTGAAGTCTGACTGTCAGAGCCATCAAATGTGTGTTTAAGCACACGGCCATTTCAGCCAATCACAAGTGTCACAAACTGACCACGCTCCTCCTCTTCCCGTTTCGCACCTCATTTACTCTTCAGGAAGATGTCTCTGACTCCTTGGAAACATGTTTTTCCATGAAAAGAGCTAACTTAGAAAGAACTGGTCTTGTGTTTGGGACGTACAAATGTAGCCTATTTAGACCGTCGGATTAATTCGAGGGAACAAAGAGCAGCGACAAAAAAGATTTCCTCTCTATCCGGCTGGAGAATAACGCCATTGTTTACTTGAAGTAGCCTAGCGGCCGCTTAAGATTAAATAACTGTGGATTGAAAGAACATAACAACGTTCTGTAAAAAACTGTAAAAAGCTAAGAATCTCAGCTTTCGAACAAGCCCTAACACATGTCTGTAGGTATAGGTTAAGGAGATCGCTGGCTGTTTGGAAAAAAATGACGAGATAAAAAAAATGGTTGGAAAGCGCTATTTTTTCACTTGCAACAGCGGCCGCTTACAGTTCAATAACTTTTGAATGAAAGAACATAAACACGTTCCGTAAAAAACTGTAAAAAGCTGAAAATCTCAGCTTTCGAACAAGCCCTAACACAGGTCTGTAGGTCTAGGTTAAGGAGATCGCTGGCTGTTAGGAAAAAATGACGAGATAAAAAAATGGTTGGAAAGCGCTATTTTTTCACTTGCTCAGCGGCCGCTTACAGTTCAATAACTTTTGAATGAATGAACATAAAAACGTGCCGTGAAAAACTGTAAAAAGCTCAGATTCGCAGCTTTCGAACAAGCCCTAACACATGTCTGTAGGAGAAGGAGATCGCTGGTTATATATATATTTAGGCCTATATATGAAGAGTTCAGATGCAAAACCCCCTAACTCCATTTCTGAAGACCTGCACTTTTATATTTTTAAAGAAACCCGTTGTTGGTTTGGTTTACATTCATGTACTTGATAATACATATAAATAGTTATATTACATAAATAAAATTAAAAAAATTGCAATTTTGATAGCTTTGTATTAAATAAAAATGAATTAAGATTATTTTCTGAAATGGCACTTAAAAGGGTTTTGCATCTGAACTCTTCATAACGTTTAGATTAGGACTCTTTAGCTTAGATTCACCATGGCGTGAAAGCACAGTGTTGTCGCTTGCAGCAGCTGATCATACGGCCCAGTTCTAGTCCCTGTATGGAAATGCGTGCGAGACAGCACCATCGAGCCCCCGTCAAGTTTCATGAATAGGCTATTTATGAAGCCTAGTTGTGTTAGAACAGTTCTGCAGAACCTAGTAGAAAAGCCCCAGCTGTCGACAGACTGGGTAGCGTAGGCTACATTAAAAAATCATGTCAGGCACGCTATTGGTAACAGAAGTGAAGTTGCACCGTACAGCAGAACAATTTTAATCAGACATGAGTAGGACCTACATTTATCAGTATCAAAACCGTTTATTATACTTGCCATGCCGAGAGGACAACTTGCAGCATGCAATTAACCATGAATGCTGTATAGAATTAAATGCCTTTAACCCGCCATTGCTTAAGTCACGATGAGCGCCGCCTTGTGGCAGGCAGGGAAACTCATGATTTACAGACCTGTTACGCCATCTACTGGCCACTTTGGGTAACTGCAGGTTTAATTCAGGGTTTCTAGGAACCGAAAATGGAACCGTTCTGGTACCGGAACCGAAACGAAGGAACCAGAAATGAAGGAACCAGAAATGGAACCGGAACCGAAAATTGTCAATCAATACCCAGGCCTAGGCACAGCAGTGTTTTATTTTTGTGAACCTGAAGTTTGAAAACA
Source organism: Engraulis encrasicolus (assembly GCF_034702125.1). Lineage (NCBI taxonomy): Eukaryota > Metazoa > Chordata > Actinopteri > Clupeiformes > Engraulidae > Engraulis > Engraulis encrasicolus. The sequence goes on along the minus strand of NC_085857.1, from coordinate 10,364,793 downwards.
TTTCTGCATTTTATTGTATTTTTATTTAATAATAAGTCTGCATTGTCTATTATTCATGATCAGAGGGTCAGGGTGAAGGGGAGGGACAGGCCGACAGAGGGAGACAAATGGGTATGTTGTCCCTGGTCCAGGTAGATAGGGGGTCTGCAATTGAGTCCCCATTACATTGTATATATTGGGTAGGGGGCCCTTTCGGATGACTTTGTCCTGAGCCCAGGGAGACAGGGGGCCCATAATTGGGTCCCCATTACATTGCATGTATTGGGTAGGGGGCCCTTTCAGATGACTTTGTCCTGGGCCCAGCAAAAGCTGTCAGCGGCATTCGTTCTGCTCTTATAGTACGCAACACCTACTGACTCAGCTAGCAGCCCAGTTTTTGCAACACAGGTCTCTTGGTTCTGTGTCTGTCTTCCATTCCCATACCGGAGTTTGCTGTGCAGCCTCAGCGTTGTGTCTGGATATGGACTGCATAGTATAGTATGGCCACTGGTTAGACACGGTCTTTCAACTCCGACCTCATGCAGATACACTTCTGACTTTCCTGTAGCAGCTTGGACATACTATCTGGTGTCCCCATAACAAGTGGTTACTCCGGATGTGAGAAGCAGAAGTTGGTAAAATGAAAAACTGAATTCTATAAATGTAAATGAATTAAGAGTGACATTTACTGGTACTTATGGCAATCTGGGTCACCAGTTGTTATGGAAACCAAGCCAGACATGGCTTTGGGCTCACTTGGGTTGTGTGTCAGTCTCCCAGTCCCTTCAGCAAGGCACCTAACCTCACACTGCTCCAGGTACTCTAATCCAGTGGTTCCCAACCTATGGGTCGGGACCCCCCTTATGGGTCGCCAAAGATCCACAGGGGGTCGCGGAGCCCTCTTGATTTTAAGGGGTTTCGTTTTCAATATATATAGCCCATGTTGAATAAAAGACAAAGCATTTAACTAATAAATGCATAGACGCAACAAATTGTAAGTGCTACATTAAACATTTATTCTATATTTGACCAAAGACGAATTGAGGAATAAAATAACTAAAATAAGTTTTCGCAGGAAACGGAGGGCATCTTGTGACTCCGTCTCGTGCGGGCGCTCGCGTGGTTGGGTCACCAAAGCTTACAACAGTAAAAACATGGGTCCCTTAAGAAAAAGGTTGGGAACCACTGCTGTAATCAATACCCTGCAATATCTGTGAGTCACCTTAGATGAACGCATCAGCTAAATGTAATGTGATGTGATGTGATGTGATATATTAGGCACAGTCTTTCTACTGGTATGGGATTCGAATCCAAAGGTTATGATGCAGGGCAACTTTTTGAACAATGTTGCTTTGCAATGGCATGATACAACACTCATAACTTTTTCTGATAAAATGAAAAACTAATGATAGCATCATGCTTAGGGCTGGATTAACTCACAGGCTGCAGCCTAGGGACCCCACCTGCCAAAGGGCCCCGAGGTATTGAAAAGTACATATCTTCTTAACACTCCTCTCCAGAGTTGGCAGACATCTTCAGGGCTCTAAATTAACGGGCGCCAACACGCCAAATGCGGGTGAAAAATCATTTTGGCTGGTAGAAAAAATCATCCACTAGCCAAATTGGCCGGTAGCGCGCCTCCGACTGAACGTTAAACAGCTGCCCGCACAGTTCTGTAGCTGCCGTCTGATGAACGTTAAAACGTAGCATACATTAGGCCTACCCATGAACATTAGTCCTACCGTCATGATGTAGCCCACACCCATTGGCTGACCGTTAATCACAATAAGGCAGCCTCACATCCATTGGCTGCGAGTTTGATACCCGCGCGCTGGAACTAGTGTTGATAAAATATGTTCAGTGAGCGGACTAGCGCGGATTACTTTGGTTTTGTAGGTTTTGGTCAGATGAAAAATAATGTGGCAGTGGTTAAAGCACGGTTATGTGTCGATGACTGCAATTAATAGCAGCGTAACTGTTGTGACGGTGAAATAGAGAATTGGTGGAGCGAAAACGGCGTGAGTGAGTGGAGGGAGAGGACAGCTGTTTGTCAAAACCCCAGATAGCAAAACCCTCTGGCATCTTTCTGGATCTTTCTGACATTTCTCTGGGGAATGTACGATTTCAGTTGATTCCGGCAAATGAATGGCAACGTGGGAATAATGCCAGAGATATTCTGGCTTTTCACTGGAATGCCACCCAAATAACAAAATCGGTGGTGCAGGAGGGCGGAGCTACAGATACTTTATGGTTCTTTCCCGGCAAGTTGGAATATTACCAGAAAACATTTTGTTCGGGTGGGGGGGGGCTTTTTTTTAAACCTAGGGCCCAAGGCAAAGATGACAGCGGCCCTGCCCTACGGAGACGGTTGACACGCATGCTCATTTAGGTGAGACCGACTTCATCCCAGGAAACTTTTCGGCGGGACAGTACAGTAGTCTAGTAACGAACCTGGACTCGATCTACTACTGAACTAGGATATTGTGCTGTGTAAATAATTTGCATTGAGGTAAGTAAAACGATTGTTATACTTTTACCTAATAACTAGGCTACACTGTGTAGGCCTACTCACTTACATTGTTCTTTGTTGTGTTTGCCTGTGCTACAAGCTGAGGCAACATTTCTTGAGGTAATTTTCCTTTGGAGATAGCTAACATCTAGCCTACGGTATTTCAGATGTTTGTTCATGACTAAGTGCCATTAAGTCTCTTGACAGGCGTTTCAGTAGGCCTACGTATTAATTCATGTTATGTCATGTCATGGCTTTTAACTGGTTTGGAGGACAAGCTAGCGACCCTTGCTAGCATAGATGGCAGCTAATCCTTTTTGGACATTCGGCAAACGTCAGTGTTTAGAGCTAGATGACTGATATGCCAAGACTACCGTATTTTATTCTCAATTTATCGTTGGTGTACTATCATGGCCTTTGGTCATAACATATCGTACGGGCTTAGGACAGCCCGTTTGACTAGATTTCAGATGCCTGCTGAGGTTTGGATTCAGAAATTATTTTTTTCAGAATAGGCGATATTGATGATTTGGGCAATGCTCCAACCATGCCAGTTATCGTAGGGTCAGGTGCCACCCACTTCGTTGAGAACATGATGACTAATGTCAGGTCACGGATTATTGCTTTACCCTGAGCTCTAGTTCTAGTGCTATTCTCGAGTCCACATCGCTTTATGCAATATAGCCACCAGTTTCTTAGGTCGTTATCAGACGAAAGAGGGCAGTTTGTGACATACGTGAATGATATATCTTTGAGGACACAAAGTAGCTGCCCTTATTATTACACATGCACGAGGTAATGTGATTAACAGAAATATCAGATTTGCAATAAAATAGTCCATGTACTCTTGTCACAGGAGAGTCCATCAGCTCACTAACACGGGTGAGGGACAGGGACCAAAGAGGAGGCTCTACAACATGAGGAAAGACGGCGATCCTCAAGCAGTAAGTTGATTTACATAAGAAAATGATGCAATATAAAGGTGTCTATTGTATGTATAAAAAGGACTTAACATTATGGTCAGAATTAGCTCCAGCTAATAAGGTCTTAAAGGGTTTAATTAAAAGCTTTTTAAATTCACCATCAGTGTGCCTTGGAATCTTTGGCAGGCCTTATCAACAGTCACTGGAGCTAAGTCTGACCATAATTTTGAGCAACTTTATTTCCTTGAGCCAAAGTGCACCTGCTTATGAGAAAAAAAGTGAAACAGCACTCCTCCATAATCAGCATTCCTAGTGAACAGTTGAATTTTTTTTTAGCATATGTAGAAAAGACCAACTTACTAGCCACTTTGAGTCATTATTAAGTGTGTGTTTTAATAGTAAAATTCTTTCCATTTTGGCTGGTGGAGAAAAAAGTTAATTAACAACCCAGTGTATAACTGTAGGAGCAGACTGTACAGTGAAAGTGAATCCTGCCTGGACTTAACAGACCCCTATACCTAGAATGACCCAAACATTTGACTATTGCTCTTGTCACAGGTCAGTCCATGAGCCCACGTCTTCAGGTCAGGGGCCCGAGAGGAATTTCCAGTGACATGGATCAACAGAGATCCTCAAACAGTAAGTTGATCTTCTACATCAAATAAAGGAAATCATGTGAATTGTCTTTAAATAGAACACAAGCATTTGATTACCAATCTTGTATAAGGTCAGTCCATAAAAAATCAAATGTGTGTGTGCGCGTGCCCGCCCGCCCATCTTTCTGAGTGTGTATGTGCTACAAACAAACTTATGCCAATTTTTTGTTTAGTTTTTCTTGATTATTTAGGTATGTCAGTGAAATAATATAATTTGCATAATACTGAACTTTTTAACCCTGTGTATATGTAGAACAGGACTTAAACATTTGACTATCTCACTCTCGTTACAGGTCAGTCCATGTGCCACGTTCCAGCCAGGGACCAAAAGGGGGACTTTCGTCATGGGGCCAGACAGACATCCTCAAGCAGTAAGTTGATTTACATGGATGCATTCTGAAGTTGAATTGAAGTAGTTATATTGTTGTACGCTGGCTACTATTCAATGTGTCAAAGTGAAATGTATTAATTGTTGTCCCATGAAAAAATGAACTGTATCAAATCTCAATGTATCGTTCCAGGGATAAGAGTTCAAGAATGTTGTTGCAGGTGAAATGATCATTGAAATTTGCTGATTCAGTGCCATTTTTGTATCTTTACTGCAGTGCATCCAGGCCACCCACTAGGAGGTGGAAAATCGTACGAAGAGGTGGCTGTACCTGGCAGCAGACTGAGATGGGGTGAGGAAGAGAAGCACAGACCAAGAACGGAATGTCAGACATTTGCCCTTTTTTATGCCCAGCACACACAGACACACACACACACACACACCAGCATATAAACATGCACATAGACACAGGCGCACGTGCACACACATACACAGACTCTCAAACAAGATGAGTCTCTGGTGATGTTGGCAAATAATCTGAATCGATACACACGGCAATGATTCCACCATGGTGCCCCACCTACGCGAGTCCTGTCCTTCAGCATTGACTTTCTCCCCAGGTGTGGTGTGCCTTCATCCGAACCACAATGGCATCCCAAGCAGCAACAAATACCTGCACGCATGCATGCTACGGTACACACACAAACACACTGGACTGTGAACTAGGTCAGACACACACACATGCTCAAAGTAGCCAAGATCGAAAAGGCTGCATCGGTGGCTTGACTGCATCCATTTTTTGGAGGAACACCTTTGTCAATTTGGAGGAACTTTGTTGTGGGAAGATATTTTAAAATGTTGATAGTCAGACTCTTGTATACCCATTCGCTTCACTTTGATGTATTTTGTAATTGAGATGATTTATGCCACAGTGCTGAATTAACACATCATGACAAAGATGTCGCCTTAAAAGGTATGTTTGGTACCTGTGGGTCAAATGTCTCAGGAGCTCCCTGACTGCAGAACGTCTCAGGAAAGGACTCAACTTTTTATATTGTATGCCGGGTGCGATTTGTCAGAAAACCAGAAAGGGGGATGTGTTTCAGATGTCAACAATATCAATGGAGTTACATTAAACTATGATTAAAATCATGTGGAAAAAGTGACTATCAAAACCAGAAGAGGGGACAATCTCCCTACAAACCGCACCCTGATTGTATGTATTTTACATGTTTGTACATGATTAATACATGTTCACAGAAGAAAATACAATGTACGACTGCAAGGTCTTGTGCGTTTTTCTCACCGATATCTTAAAGGTTTATGCGTTACAAAATGTTTATTATTTTGTTTATTTTCTGAACGTTTTTTTAAATAACTCAAATGGATATGTTAAGAAACGTGTTTATCTTCTGGTTTGTTTTTTGGAAAATTCCATTTAAAACATGAAGGGATATTTTAAGAAAGGCTGTGAGTTTAAAAAAAAATGCATTTTGATCATTTTGTTTTCTTGTTTAAAATGTCATACATTTTCAATTTCCAAAATCTATTGAATGGATGAATGTTGTAGCCTACTAAAGATAATAAATGGCCAATTTGCATGATTTTTTTGTGGGTTTTATTCTTTATTATTATTATTATTATTATTATTGGGAAGGTTAAATACATTCCGGCATATTTATGGGTTTTAATCGGTAGGGTTCTGGCAATCTTGTGGTAGGCTCATGGGCCATTTCTGGGTCTTCTGGCAAACATCTGGTAAGGTGCCGGCACTCTGTCGAACGTTCTTGGCATTCTACTGGCTGCTTTCTGGCATGATTCCGGCAAAATCTTGTGGGCCGTTTTAGGCCCGGGAGTAACCCCTACATATTGCGGCATATTTCCAGGATGAACCAAGGTTTCTGGGCCATAAAAAGCCCAGAACATTTTTGCTATCTGTTGCCGTCAGAAGCCATCTGATATTTGCGAGGTCCTCGCAACTACAAACGATGGAATTGTCGTTTCCTAATAACGCCCACGCCATCGCAAAGACCCTGCACGAGTTTGACATGGATATACGAGTAAGTGAAAAAAAAGATAACAAAAACTAGCGACGAAAGTAACAAAGTAAGCATGGTCTCCGTGGTGTTATTGGATATCTAGTTGATAGCGTAAAGGTAATTGTCATTCCAAGCGCATTGTAAGTAAAGCTAATATTAATTTGACCTGGAGGAACTTGAAGGTGTCACGCAGCAGCAGCATAAACACACAATGCAGACATCATTCACGCACTGTGTAGGTGTGTGTGTGCGTGCGCGGGCGCGCGGGTGTCTCCTGTCCTCCTCTCCGTCTCCTTCTCCTCCCTTCATCTCTTCTCCCCTTCACCTGCCTTCTGTGCATTGTCCATAGTATTTGGACCACTGTGTGTGAAGTGATGCTGAGTAGGGGATATTAGGTTTTGCAGTGTTTGGTTGTGTGTGTGTTTGGCTAGTGTATGTTGAAAGTCTGGTATGTGTGTGACATTAGTGTTGAAGGCATGCTGTGTTTGTGTGAGTTGTAGGCCTATACTGTATGTGAGGTTTGGGTGATGGTCTGTGAGGTAATAGGCTAGTGTTTGGCTGTCTGTGCAGTATATGGAAATTGAATGAAAAATAATGAAATGCAGGAAATAAAAATATAATTACTAAATAATTATAGAATAGACTGAATTATATTGAGTATAATATTTATATTGTTTATCTGTGTTGAGGACATAGTTTAGTTTAATAAAATAATTAAAAGCAACATAATTAACGCATGGTTTATTTTGGTAAGACAAAAATGGCTTGTTGACCTTCCATTTGGCTAGTAAGAAAAAATGTCTACTAGCCAAATTGGCTGGTGGTGGAAAAAGTTAATTTAGAGCCCTGGACATCTTATCCTTCATTTCTAGCTCGTAATCATGAAACCATCTATGACATTTTGTTGTCAACTATCATAACAGCATTGCTATGACATTACGTACATTTTAAGTAGGCTAACTGATTAAGACTTGGTGACAAATGACAATACGATTATATCAGACACTCTTTGCAAGAGGGTGGTTTTTTTTACACAGCCTGAAATTTCGTCAGAGCTAGCCAAGATGGTGTTAATGTTTCTTTCCTGAGAAAAAGGAAGTGCCTATGTGTTGTCGGGGGTGTTTATCACAACCATATTGACTTTTTTTCCTCTTCTGAATCATACCAAGATGTTGTTTGATTCATCGCAGCATGCTGTTGTGTAACTGAATGGCAATAAAGCAAAGTATACAATATAACGCATAGGCTAACTCTACAAGAGTCTAAATGAAGTCCATTTCAGAAAACATTTGGTCCCTTTGTAGAAAAGTGTTAATTTTACTCTGTGGTCAGTGCAGCATTTTAGAGTTAATTTTACTGAATCTTGGTCCAGATAGAGAAATATTGAGGCCCTCAAGTTTTTCGTGGTTGGCCACACTTCCGCGACCAATGCATTTGAATGAGCTGTCCGACTCGTGGTTGATTTACGATTGATGGACACAGTGTGATTGGGCATACATGCTATAATGTGTCCCTTCACTAATAATCTTTCCCTAAACAGTTTTCTGTCGAAATTGGGCCATCAATCGTAAATCTACCACGAGTTGGACAGCCCATTTAAATGCATTGGCCGCAAAAGTGTGGCCCATCCATGAAAATCAGGGCTTTATCGTGACGGCACGACGAACGTTACAGATTATTGATCGGCGATTCGTGGCCACGTGACGAAAGTGGTGTAGTGACTGACACTATACATAGAACGCGGTTATACGGAGTATACCCACTTCTAAATTTCAGGGTTTTCAGTATACCCATTTAAAATTGATTGACCCGTTATTTTTGAATAGCACAAATAGACACAGTATAACCACTTCAAAAAATGGTCAAAGTTACAGTATATCCACCATAAAAAAGTAGACTACACCACTGCGTGACGATATACAATATACTGTAGCGTGCGATGCAATTGCGCTGTGGGGAGGAAATTACACTGGCCACCTGCAGAATTTTACACTGACATTTCTTCACTGTTAATGCCTTCCCACTCCAAGAGTAATTTGACTCTCCACAGAGTTGTTAATACTGTACTCTGTCTGGATTTATATATGTTGAGGCCTACTGTGAAATATTGATGACCCCCCCCCCCCTTATTGTCTATTGTCATGGTGCACTGCCAACCCATCCAAACATGGCAAACTGCAGAAAAATACAAAGGAGCAAGGCATCATGACGGCCATTACACCAGACATGTTCCATGCTGAAGTGAAGCAGGATACACAACTAGTTAAAGGGAGAAAAAAAAATCTGCCTCCATAGTATATGTAGTACTGTATTGGTCTGTGCCTACAGATTCAACGGATAATATTTTGAGTGCATTGAAATATGTTGTATTTATTACTTAAAATGACTTCTGTTGTAATTTTAATGTTGTAAGGTGTCTAACGTCGTGTGAAAAGGGACCATTCTATGCGAAAAGAGGATGATTTGGTCATGCATGATGTCTTTGGGTTAGACTGTTACATGCAGGGGCACAAAGGGGTAAGCTGTTTCGGGCCCAGGGACGAATTAGACTTAGACTTAGACTTAGACTTATGTTTATTGATCCCACAAGGGGAAACTTAGGGTAACGACTGCCACCATATGCGGCGCCCCAAAAACAGCACAATACAGTACATTACATTACAATAAATGTAGCAATAAAGTACAGTAAAGTACATAAGTGTTAAACAACATTGGGTAAGGATGAGAAGAGGAGAGGCAGAATTGAGACCCCATTACATTGTATGTATTGAGCAGGGGGGCTTTCAGATGACTTTGTCCTGGGCCATGTCAACGTTGTCACATATGCGTTGGGCAGGCTGGTGAGGTTTCAATGTTCTTTTTTCTTTTAATAGATCAGTGCGCTGATGACGAAATAGGGGAAGTTTATACGTATGTGTCAAAAAATAAAATCCATTTCCTTCCAGTGAAGTCCACACTCAGTCAGTCTCAGGAGCCTCGTCCTTTATCACGCATAGTCAAAATAGTAAACAGAAGCTCACCCAGTCTGTAAGTTAAACATCTCAGATACTTGTAATCTTTTAGCCTGTGTTAAAATTATTTTCTTGTGTGATTATGTCTTAAAATTACTGATGATCAACATGCTCTCGGTGAAAATTCGCAGCTTAATTCCAGCTCATGCTTAAAGGTGCTGAGATATTTAAGTGCTTACATTGATCCAAAATAGATTCTTTAAAAATATATATTTTTTTGTTTTTGTTTTGCAATCCATTTTTCCCCGATCAGTCTGTTTTTATACTTATTACCAATTCAGTGTAGTAAAATACGCGGCTCAAAATGTACTAATGTAAAAGTTAAATTACCCACTACATATGCTCTTTAAACATTATTCATAAAAACACCCCATGACAGTAACTGTGGTAAATATAATAAGTTACTGTCCACCTCAATTTTTGAAGATGTTGTGGAAATTAATCTTTTTCATTTGCCTCCTGATTGTTACCCCTCTACTTGGGAATGTTGGCATACACAGGTCTCTGCACAACAATGCATCCTGACATCACTATTCTGGTGTTTCTACTAATCATCTGTGAAGGTTTGACATGTATTATTATTATATAGGCGACATGGATTCTGTCTTCATGACAAATGAAACTGATCAGGGGAAAAGAGAATTTTACTGAAATGTGTATGCAGTATAGGATATACTATACGTACACTGAACAACTAAATAGTGTGAAAGCTAAAGGGGGATTGTGGATCAAATGTGCCCACTGGTATGCTGGTTGCAGGGGTGTCGTTCACGGGGGTAAAGTGTGACTTGTGTCACCAGGGCCCCATGTGCAGTATATAGGGAGTCCACACACACAGTCCGATTTATGTAGATGGGGAGGGAGGGGGGGTTCCATTGGAGCTGATTGTACATTAAACCCACAATTTGCTGCTACACCCCTGGCTGGATGTCCAGGAAATATTCAAATACTCACTTGTTCAGCAAATCTTCAAAAATCAGATAAACCACATCAGTACAAAAAATTAAATATTACAAATGTCTAAATCATTTATTCATTAATTATATGGTATATGGTGTTGATGGTTAAGTTAAGTCGATTTATATAATCCCTGTGTAATTTTCACTTTGGTCACGCATTTCAGGTGATTTCAGTGAGGACTGGAAAGTGACATATTCCCCTATTGGCAAATGTATCCCGCAAAATACATCAGTAGTCATCGAATGCTCCTACATATACCCCAAGGGTAGTGTTAAAAGGATCCTGTGGAAGAAAGACAAGAACGACTTGGTGGATTCCAGTAAGACAACACATAAGGCCAGATTCTCGTATCTGGGGGACAAAAGCAAAAACTGCACTCTGAAAATTACGAATGTCACAAGGGGTGATGTAGGCAACTATAAATTCAGATTTGAAATGAAAGATGGAAAATCGGCATGGAATGCACAGTCATCGTTCGCTCTTGCTGTCACAGGTAAATACTTTTGTATACTCTCCACTGAAAGTGAGGTTTAGTTTCATGACGTCAGAAATGACATGCATGGCTGGACTGTCCATCTGGCATAGCGGGCATTTCCCAGGGGCCCCGCACCCTTGTGGGCCCCTGGATGGTGGATACCGGAAAAGAAGCCGCCTGATTTATCTCTCTCTCATATACTATTCTCTGATGTCACGTTCAACCCTCTTGGCAGGGCCAGATTTCACCTTACAGGATTCTGCAGGATTCCTATGGTCACACTATCAGCAAATATGTTCAATTACTTCCATCTACATTGAGCATCAGCACCAATAGATATACATGCAAGCAGTGTCAAAGGCAAATATGACAGCAAAGTCAATGAGACATCAATTTCAATAAAGACAGGTGCAGTCAACGTGACCTATAGTGTTCTATCAAATTATTGTAGCCTACTAAACAAAAGCAGTGTAGACTGATGCCCAGACCAAAACAATCCCTAACCATAACCTGTCAGTAAGAAATGTTTTTTTGACAAAATATTTCTTGCAATAAGGAAAATCCTGAGAGAACACAAGACTGTGGGAACATAGAGCTGTGAAAAAAAAAAAAAAAACCACTTCCGTGACTATAGCATGGAATTTTGACAAAATCTGTGAAACTGACACTGATACTCTTTGGTGAACTCTACAGAATATCCAATCACTGGGTGCGACTAATAAAGAGTATCCAATCACTGGGTGTGACAAATTAGACTGATACACTTGGAAGGACACTCTCCTAGGTTTTGAGAAGGGCCCTAAGTCTCTCAAAGAACCGTGCCCATTCCACAGAATTCTGAGAGATCATGAGTGTTCTGTAGGCTAGCTGTGGTTTCTCAGTTCCTGTGTCAGTCTGGTTTCAGCTCATGTCCGCTTCAGATCTGCAGGTAGAGATGAGTGCCACAGCAGTGACAAAGGGACAGAACGTGACATTGACCTGCAGGACCTCTTGCCCCCCGAACATCAAGCCATCCTACGTGTGGTACCACGGCACAAAACCCATCAAACGCATGACTGACAATCAACTGATTCTACCTTCAGTCAGTAAGAACAATGCAGGGAATTACTCATGCGCTTTACAAGGATACGAGAAGTATCCCTCGCCACAGAGTAAGTTGATCTATGCCCAAATACATCACTAATGTAGCCCAATGTGCTACTCATTATATTACAAACCCCAACTCCGGTGAAGTTGGGACGTTTGGTAAACAGTGAACAAAATCAAAATGCTATCATTTTCAAAACATTCAATCTATTCATTAGATGGAGAATAGTGAAAAGACAACATATTAAGTGTTCAAACCGAGAAAAAATATTGTTTTGGGGGACATATGTACTCATTTCTAATTTGATAAATCCAACACGTCTCAAATAAGTTGGGACGGGGATCAGTGAAATTTAGTAAACATCCAAATAAGATAAAACAACAAAGAAGAACATTTCAAAATGAATTGTACTGACGGACAATAGGTGTCCAGGTATAAGATCATCACAGAGAGGCTGAGTCACTCAGAATTAAAGATGCAAAGGGAATAATTACCATAGTTATTACATAAATTTTTAAATTCCCTTTGATTTACTACGATTGAGTGTATATATGACATATTTTTGTTACTAAAATCATTGTATAGGTTCATGACATCATGAAATATATATTGGCTGTAGTCTCACTCTAATTCCTGGAGTGCTAGAGCTATTGAAAATTGATCATATTAAGAATGCTTAATGCGTGCAAATGATACAGGGGTGTAACATTCTCCTAAGCACCTGAGCTCACTTGACATAAACCCAGAAGACATGGGAAACTGTCCTTTGCTTACAGAAGTCAGCAGAAGTTGTAGAAGTCCATTCTTTTTGACAATAATAGAGCATTGCACATCCTGTGCTACAGTGAAAATGGACCATCCAACTTGTGTTAGTGCTAACTTTCAAAAGTTCAGCCTCCATGATGGCATGCGGGTAAAGTAGTGCATTGGTTAAGATGTTCTCACTCCTCTGTAGAGTTAAATACAGTGCTGAATGGTATAAATGGGTTTTAAACAGCATGAAAAGCCACTCATGCATTATATTTTGAAGGGAGATCTTCGATTACTGCCACATAGTAAGGTCAAATTGCATTCTCTACTATGTTTTAACAGTTTGGCTCCATCATAAGGACCAGCAGGTGATAAAAATGGTGGGCTTTTGGTCAAGACCTGTCACACTGTAAGCACCCACAGAAAGGAAAAACATTGCAAAACATGACAAGGAATACACCCACCATTTAAGCTGGTGAAATCATGTCCAAGATAGGAATTAACACAGTTTTTTTTATATAAAATCATCTCATCTGTTAATGTATTTAACTGTTAAGTGTTGTCTTTTGTTTTGTCTTACAGTCTTTTGTTTAGTCTTCCTCGACATTTGCTGCCATTTATTGTCCCCGTCCCAACTCTTTTGAGACGTGTTGGATTTATCAAATTAGAAATGAGTACATATGTCCCCCAAAACAATATTTTTTCTCGGTTTTAACACTTAATATGTTGTCTTTTCACTATTCTCCATCTAATGAATAGATTGAATGTCTTGAAAATGATAGCATTTTGATTTTATTCACTGTTTACCAAACGTCCCAACTTCACCGGAGTTGGGGTTTGTACAAGAATTAACATCTGGATTTGACTTATGCATTTAATTTCAAATGAGACAGTGTAAGATGGTATACACTGGCCTACTGCTTATGCGCTGTACTACATGTACTGTGTGTTCACTGTAGAGGTCCTGGATTTCTGGAGTGTGACATACCATTCCCGAAGCGTCTGTGCTGCAATGGGCTCGTCGGTGGGACTGGGCTGTTCTTATCTCTTTACAAGAGCTGTGACACACAGAATCTGGCATACTACATCCTCACCTCAAACAAATTACAGCGAGCGTACTGAGTACATCTTTCCTGATGAGAAGATCGAAACTAGCGCAGAAGAAGGCAGCATGGCAAATCCCAGAGGGATAGCAGAGAGCAGGTCTAGGCTTCGAATAAAAGATCTGAGAGAGGCTGACTCTGGAGAGTACCAATTCAGGATTAATACACAGTGCTCTGGAGCTCCTGGTGTCAGACTTGTTGTCACAGGTACAGTAGGAGTGTTCATATCTGTAAGGTAAGGGGCGCTGTGGCGCAGCACGTTAAGCCCCCCACATTTGGGCTTGCAAGCCCACCCACGGGGGACCCTGGTTTGAGTCCGGCAGGGGTCATTTCCAGATCCTCCCATGTTTCTCTGTCCCATTCACTTCCTGTCACCATCTTCAACTGTCCTGTCAAATGAAGGCATAAAAGCCCCTAATTGTTTTTTAAATACATAAATAAATACGGTAAATAAATAAATAACTGTAGAACAGATTAGAGCTGGGCAGTTATAGAAATGGCATATGACTAATTAAAATTGTTTATTAGTACAGTGGACACACCAGATTGTAAGGGGCAGAAGTGCAGAGGATGCAGTGCTCTTTCTACGTAAAATAATGTCCTGTTCCTTTCAGCTCTGCACGCTGAGGTGAGTCCCACGACAGTGACGGAGGGACAGAACGTGAATCTGACCTGCCACTCCTCTTTAGTGGGGCTTCTTAAGTCAATATTTCATTAGAATCTTTCACTTGGTGATACAAGCACCAAATCAGTTACACAGGTGCTCCAGGGCCTACTCTCCCAGAAAAGGTCGCTATCCAGGTGGGAAAAACAAAACAAGATGGCGGCCATTTTTCAGAATGGGGCCGCCTCATTAAAGGTGAAAAAAGCTGTTTTCGTCTTAGAATGGCAAGTAATATAGATATCTGAGTGATGGAAATATTAAAATGTATGCATTCTGACCAGGACAAATTCATAGTATCATTATTTCATCACAAAATGGCCACCACTTTTCAAAATGGCAGCCCTTACGTGACTGAAAATGCACATTTATGACATACAGCTGTCCGATAGCAGGTATTCAATAATGCATACTAACCTTGTCATCACTGTTGGAATACAATGTTGTAAAAACAATTTTGTTTACATTCTGTATTAGAGTGATGTTATAGCACAACCAGGGCACAGTGGTGACATCACTACTGTGAGACTCAGCATGGGGTTCAGTGTCGGCTTGCGGTACAATAGCTGTAGTTGCAGTTTACTAACTCTTTGAGCTAGATTTATGCTTCGGACGCATAGAATCTGCGTCCGTCCGTTTTCTGTCTATGCGAGTCCACCCCCCCCTCTCAGAGGCTCTGCGCCCGTTGTCGAGCGCCTCGAAAAAATTCTAACTATCCGTCGAACGGACGCGGAGTACGCAGACAAAAAGGCACTATGATTGGTCGTCTCGCTACTTCCTTGTTCTGTTCTTGTGGCAGCGCAATGCCAGTAGTTTGCGAGAGCAGAGCTGTATTCTGTTAAAAACTTTATTAATGCCTTGTGTAAATGTGTGTAAATACACGAATCTACAAGCTAAGTAACAAACAATGCATCAGTTGAACACTCGTGGCACAATGCCTGCGGTTTTACTACCATTCCTCCACCGAATGTAAACACACATGGGCAGAATCAACTGTCTTTACATGCTTGCATTTTCTGCTCGTGAAAACAGACTGGGTATGTCAAATAATGATACCAGTGCATTGCCTTTGCAATTTGTGTGAAAATACCTAGCTAACCGGGATAGAAAGCAACATTGCTTAATAATGACCGCAGTGCTTACAATGTAGTGAAAGTAGCCTAATCGCGCAATTTCAAATGTGGCTCGCCACGAGACCTCGGACCTCGCAGAACTCGCAGATGCATGAATACAATTTTGGTTCGTGGCCACTCCCACGCGAGTTTTGACGAGCGCAGTTGCAGAAGTCTAATCTGACCTTTAGTATACTTAGTTTAGTTGTATTGTTAGTATTTATAGTCTCCCATATGCTATCCAATAAGACCCTGTATATAGCTTAATTAGAAATGTAGTTAGTGTAGTTAGAAATTTAGTTAGATAGCCGCACCTGAATTGACAGGATGTGCCAGCGAGGGAGAGCCGAGCCAAGGGTAATGGGGCTTCAGTTACCCGGATAGTGTACAGATTGCACAGGACTTAAATGACACTGGATGAACGATCGGGCTGGGTGTAGGGCAGAAGTTGCCTGATTTTCATAGACTTCAGATCACATACCGCAATTCTGGTCTGACCAGGACTATAACGATTAGCGTTTCCATACAGGACGAACTTTGTTTCCATCGCCTGGTTAACCCGCCTCCCTCGGCTTGCTACTGGTTGAGGGCTGTGCCGAAGTTTAAACCAAACATTTCTTAGCCCAATAGAAAGTCTCTGCTTAAACCACGTCACTGCCGTGAACACATCTCTACCCAGGACTGTTGGAAATGCACAGTTGATTGGTTCCAGACAAAGTGGGTAGAGATCCCGCTGTAGCGAGAAAGAGCAAGCTCCTGGCCCTAATGTGTGTAGCTGAGCCGAAGGCGTTGCGTCACCAGTAGGGCGGAGCCCGGCTAGGGCAGAAGATGACTTAACCTTGTTGTGTCCCATATCTCAATGTGCTTTGATAATTTGAACGGTTGGGTGGTAAAAGGATAGACCCTCGGCCTTTAACCGTATTACACAAGATGTCTGCTAAAAATCCATTGAGCTGCAGTACGTGTCGGGAACAATACCTCAATCACCCTGACCCTGAGCACGGGGGGCCCGCAAGGTTGTGTGCTCATCCCCCTGCTGTTCACGTTGCTGACACATGACTGCACAACGACCCACAGCACTAACCATCTGATGAAGTTTGCGTACGATACAACACTGGTGGGCCTCATCACTAAGGGTGACGAGACTCACTACAGAGAAGAAGTAGACTTGCTGGCCAGATGGTGTAAGGACAACAACCTCCTGCTGAATGTCAACAAGACCAAGGAGATTGTTGTCAACTTTCAGAGGGGCCAAAAACAACTGCTACCACTGACCATCGACAATGATGTGGAGAGAATGAGCATCACAAAATTCCTTGGAGTGCACATCAGCAACGACCTCTCTTGGACCACAAACACATCATCACTGGCGAAGAAGGCCCAACAGCGCCTCTACTTTTTGTGCAAACTGAAGAAGGCAAGTGCTACACCCTCCATCATGACAGCATTCCACAGAGGAACCATCAAGAGCATCCTGATCAGCTGTGTGACACAGTGTGGGGAGGAGGTTGCACAGAGCAAAACAGGAAGACACTCCAGCGCATTGTGAACACAGCGTAGAAGATCATTGGAGCGCCACTCCCTCTCTGCAGGACATTTACACCACCCGCCCCACCCGAAAAGCACTGATGATCACCAAGGACATAAGTCACCCTGCACACAAACTGTTCAGTCTCCTGCCCTCTGGAAAGAGGTACAGGTGCCTCCGCTCAGATACCACCAGGCTGGCAAAGACCTTCATACACCAAGCAATCAGGATGCTGAACTCTTAACCCGCCCTCCTATCACCGATAGCCCCCCCTCAACACTGAATTGTGATTGCACATTCTACTTGCACTAAAACAACCACGCACACACACACACACACACACACACACACCACACACACACACCACACACACACACACATGCACCACACACACACACACACACACACACACACACGCACAACACACACACAGCACTGAACTAACTCAAAGGCACAACACAAACATGCACACACATGTTGCTGCTGCTTCATGCCTGTTACTTAATGACTGTACTGGAAAAACTGGCTACCAACTATAGTTGTAAATATTGCACATTACAATTGCTTACTTTATATGCATTATTATTTCGCAATGCTACTATCACTCACTATCAGAATCGTCACAATAGGACATAACTGAAAATGCACAACAATACCTCTTCTTAATACATGTTCTATGTATGTCTGTTGTTGCCCAGTTTTCCACTTTATGTGTCTGTAAGGATATTGTATAGGTACTCTAGGTGTAATGCATGTATACTGTTTATGTCTAATTGCCTAAGTCCACACCTAAAGTCTATGTCTATGTCTGCATGGGAAAGTAAGAAACGTAATTTCAATTCTTTGTATGGCCAGTGCATGTAAAGAAATTGACAATAAAACCGACTTGACTTGACTACTAAAACAGACTGGAAGAAGTGCTGCCTCTGTCAGAAAGAAACAAAAAAAGGAGTTGAAGTCTCCCCCTACCCATTACAGCTGTAGTTCTGATGGCTATTCCATGCTAGCCACAAACATACCACAATTTCAAGAGCTCAACCTGCTGCCTATCAGGTTAGATATATAAAGATTGGGTGAAGGAGGTGGTATTGCAGTGTTGCAGTCAGCAATTTTGCAATTCTCCAGGATGCAGGATTAGAGATGATGTGGATCGAATTTGGCCATGGTCATTCCATCAGGTGGCTGCCAATTCATGACATGATGTTGAATCTTGGGCCAGAGAAATCCAAAAGCATGATGTCCCTCCATTCTTTCACTGGCTGTGATGTTGTAGCTTTCCATAGCAAAGGCAAGAAAACAGCATGGCAAACATGGGACTTCTGCCCTGAAGTGACTCATGTCTTCAAAAACCTCAGTTCATACCCAGAAGTATACTGAAGATACTGACCTGAACCTTCTTGAGAGGTTTGTCACCAATATTTATGACAAGAACAGCACAACAGACAAGGTTGATGAGGTTAAGACTGGACTTGTTTGCTCGGAAACAAAGATCCTATGATGCCATTCCACCGACAAGTGCATCCCTTGTCCATCATGTTAAACGGTCCGCTGCCAAACTGCCTGTATATGGGACCGGGATACTGTGTGCAAAATGCAAATTGAAAGCCCTGCCAACTGAGGGTGGCAAAAAGATGGCGAGGCCTGGAAAGTTCTCTGGTCAAAGCTTCCTACAATTGCGGAGAGTTGCCAGCAACTGACAAAATGTGGATGCAAGACTGACTGCCGAGGAAGATGCAAATGCTATTGCTTTAGCCTTAACTGTACACAGTTATGTTCCTGCAAATGTGAGGACTAAAAGTTTTCCTACCCAAACAACAAACATGTAATCATTATAGGCCTACTTCTGTTTTTGTAATATTTAGAATCATTCAGTTATTTACATGTAATTATGAAAATACTATAATTGTCAATATTTTTTTGTGTATCATTGAATTTTCCATGCTCAACATAATATATTTCCATACATAGACATTCAAAATATGATCAGTCAATCAAAATATACATAAAAGCCATTTAAAAGCAGTTCAATTGGCGGCCATCTTAGAAAATGGCCACCATTTTGTTTTTTCACCTGGATAGCGACCTTTTCTAAAAGGGTAGGGTCTGAAGCACCTCTGAACCAAATTTGATGCTTGTATCACCAAGTGAAAGATTGTTTGAGGTAATTGCTGCACTACTTGTCCCGATGACACCAACACCACCTATGTCTGGTACCACAACGGGCAACCTCTCACAACAGAAAACAATGTGATGATGACCCTAAACTCAGTGAACGATAGAGATGCAAGTTCAAGATTAAGACAACGTGGACAAGATGGTTATCCTGAGATCAGTCGGCCAGGAGCATTCAGGACATTACTCGTGTGCAGTTACAGGGCACGAGAGCCATCCGTCACCTGTGGTGCATCTCAGCGTCACATGTGAGTAGCCTACATGACATGCAGATTAAATTGCAAGATGAAGATCATTGGTCCAAACGAGTCAGTCCGGTTTTTGTTTTTTTTTAAAGGGGAAAAAGTAAAACGGAGTGCCTCAGTGTTTCCTTTTTTGGATGTTCAATGCCTGGCACCCACAACAACTGAAAAGAGCACCTGTGTTTACAAACAAGATTTGAGGATGCTACTATAGCACCATTTTCCACGTTAAAGGGACACTGTGTGAGATTTTTAGTTGTTTATTTCCAGAATTCATGCTGCCCATTCACTAATGTTACCTTTTTCATGAATACTTACCACCAGCATCAAAGTCTATGTATTCATTATGACTGGAAAAATTGCACTTTTCATACATGAAAAGGGGGATCTTCTCCATGGTCCGCCATTTTGAATTTCCAGAAATAGCCAATTTTTGCTGCAAAAAAGACTGTACTTGGACCATACTAGAAAATATCTGTTTATTACTCAGTAAACTCTCATGTAAAGATGAAATTTGGCAATAGGCAGCCCAGTTTCAATGAGCATCATAGTTGCAGTACCTTTTTTGACCATTTCCTGAACGGTGTCCATTTAAGTATTTCTCTAGGGGGTTGTAGTTTATCAACTTTTCCATATGCAATGAAACATGGCCTTTGCAGCCTTAAAATAATACTATAAACCATTTTACACCTCCCCTTGAGATAAATAATCAAATTTTACCTTTCTCCTGTACTTCCACCCATTCTCTGATTTGGGCAGTGCAAATTTTACCTGCAAACTACGCGTATATCATTGAATCTTATGGGTCCGGCCATGGGCCGCGAGGGGGGGGGGTTGTTACAGATTCCAAGGGCCCGACAACACTGACAAGGCCCCTGGAAGGATGCTGATAACATAATTTGTCATTTTGGGGGCCCAAANTTTTTAGCGGCGCCCCTGGGTCCGGCTATCATCTAGCTGGACCCATTTCATTGATAATTGCTAGCTAGTAACTACAAGTAGAATCGCCAGACTAAGGGAACAGCTGAAAGAACAGAAGAAAGGAGGAGGAGAGGTATAAAAAGAGCTTATTTACAGAAATTTTACAGTATTGATTTAATGTAGTGCTTCAGAGAGGTAACTAGTTTGCAAACGCTGGCTCTTAATTTGTGGTTTTGTATATATACTGTACAATTTTCATGTATTTATTTATTTTTATATTTTAAATGACTTTTTGCTGTTCTTCACATACTGTTTGGAATTCCAGCCGATGGCGCAGCATTCAAGAGTACGATGGTAGTGGTGGGAATGACAATAAGTGTGGCATTTACCCTCGTGGTTGTGTATCTTTATGTCAGGTGAGTTACCCTGTATACTATTACTTCACATTCACGACAACACATCTCATAATGCTTTGGGTCAGGTTGCAGTTCACTTACTGGATACTGTGTGTGTGTGTGGTTGTAACTAGGGATGGGCGATATGACGATATTAAATCGTGAATCGTGATATTGAGTAAAAGATCGTCTCGAATCTGCCAAAGTGGAGAAATCGTATAGATCGTCTTGCAGTGGGGATGTTTATTATCAGCATCAGAGTGATGTTTTCTCACTTATGTTGTTGTCTTCACTTTATTCTTTACATTATAGTATTCCAATTGTACACTTTATGAGAGTATCATCATTGTGTTAACGAGTTATTGACTGCAAATTACAAATTGCAAGTATATGAAAGTTGTTTTTTGTTGTTTTTATTTTTTGGATGGAAGATCGTGATAAAAAAATCGTAATCGAGATTTCATGCTAAAAAATCGTGATACAACATTTTTGCCATATCGCCCACCCCTAGTTGTAACAATGTGCCGGCAGCATAGTGTGAACATTTCTATATATGGTAGGCATCATATTACTAGTTTTATTTTAACAGAAGTAAGGGAAGATTAGAAAATGTGAGAAATACAATGATGGGGACATTTTACTAAGTTTAACATTGTCCGACTGTGTGTGTGTGTGTGTGTGTGTGTGTGTGTGTGTGTGTGTGTGTGTGTGTGTGTGTGTGTGTGTGTGTGTGTGTGTGTGTGTGTGTGTGTGTGTGTGTGTGTGTGTGTAAAGAAGGAAGAAGAGCCCATTGACAGAAGATGGCAGACAGACATCTTCAGCCAGACAGCAGAGTGCGGTAAGCGATAGAAGACCTGGCACTGAAGATGAAGCCACACACACACACACACACACACACACACACACACACACACACACACACACACACACACACACACACACACACACACACACACACACACACACACGCGTGTTGTCCAATCATGATATGCTGTCATAGACAACCTTAAGACTTTTACTGTCGATGTCAATGATGTACAGTTTTGGAAGCCAAACTTTCATCCATTACAACACCATTTACTGTACAAAATACATTTACGAAATACAAAATACAATACATTTACTGTCAAAGTGACTTAGTTATTTAGGTACAGTGCATTAGCTCCAGTCCCTGGAGAAAAGCCGGGTTCGTTACCTTGCTCAAAGCATTGGATGCAGACCGCCCATATTATCCTTACAATTAGTCCATCTCTGCACCCCCCCCCCCCCACCCCCAATCGATTTACGCTAATTTTCACCCTCAGCAGGCGAACCGCGATCCAGTCTACGTTAACATCGCCACGGCAACCACGACCTCTGACCCCAAGCCAAAGGTGACATCAGCAGATGAAGGTGACCTTGATGTCGTCCAGTACGCCAGTGTCCACTTCAAGGTCAAGACGAAGGACGAGGCTCCAGGCACCTCAGCCCCACAGATTCCTGTTTGGGAGAGGGAGAAGGACGTGCAGTATGCTACAGTGAACGCCCCTACTGCCTGTGCTGCAGTCAATACGTAAGCAGAGACTGTCTCAATGAAATTAGAATTAAAGAATCTTTGACGTAAGCAATTTGGAGCCAATTGGTTAAGTGAACGATGTGGAGGTTTTGTGCAATTTTGAAGTGTCCATTGGAAAAATCAACCATGCATTCCATAGGAGTATCATGAAATAATATTTTAGATTTATTTATTGTCTCTTTAAAAGATAAATTTGTGTTGACGAAATGTGTATTTCTGTGTGATATAGAAGGTTTCATTACATACTTGTGTAATGGCAACATAAAGTTGAATCTAATCTAATATAAACCAAATAGGCTAGATTACAAAGAAAACACATTTTGCCAGTTTAGTATGCCAGCCTATGGTATGCCTGCCAGTTGTACTGGGCATGCAAATGTCTGAAACATTTGAGTTTTACTCAACTAGAAATATGTGCATCCAGGCTCTCCATGCTTTGAACCATGTCTTCTGTAATCATGAAAGCACCCTTACAATCTGAGAAATGGCACATACAATTTTTAATATGAATGTAGCCCACTCAAAAAAGATATATCGGAGACCTCATCATGAAGATAACCTGCCGTGTGTGTGTGTGTGTGTGTGTGTGTGTGTGTGTGTGTGTGTCTTCATGCAGTGCCGGAGATGAATCCGCGCTCTACAGCACGATCTCCAAGCCCAGACGCTGAACACAAAATGGCCACCAGGGTGTACGTCATCTCTGTACTGATGCGACCTACCCACACAGTAAATTATGTGGTGTTGGTTCAACACTTAAGAGTTAATTTAAGTCCAAATAAGGTCAAATCAACCCCCTAAGTGTTAAATGAGCACTGGAGAATTTGCTGTGCACCTGGGATTCATTTCTTGAAAACATCATTGCTAACCAAGTTAGCAACTGAACTTACTTGGTTTTAATGCAATTTCCCATATAGGCAACCTACTGAGTTGCTAACTGGTAAGCAGAGGCGCTTTTGAGAAACGAACCCCTGGTGTCTGCACAGCAGAACAGAGCCCACTAAAAATGACAACTGCTTTTAGGATATAGCCCTATACTATAGAATATATATTTTTAAATTATTATTATTATTTGTCATCGTAACAAGTACAATGGAAGTGAGCAGTCCTTGTTTGTTGAAGCAATATTTAAAATGAAAGATAAAATACAGGCCTATTGGAAGAGCACACGCACACACACACACACACACACACACACACACACACACACACACACGCACGCACACACACACAATTCAAGTACAGTACACTCAAACCTCACACACCCTTCCAGACATATCACCACCACAAACATCCACATTCATTCATTCATACTTTTCGAGCATAATTTAATACGGCAATAACTGCTGGATAAAATATATGTTCATTTGTCATTTTGTTTCTTTGTCACATGCCTGATGAAGACCCTTAAGGGTCGCAATGCTAATAGGCCTATAGACAATGTATACTATGTAACAACATCTTAAATAAACCTTTCAGTCGGAGTTGCAATGCACAAACTTCTACTCTCTCTTTGTTTGTATTTAGCCTACCTCACCGCATCAGAATAGGGTGCAAAAGTCTCTGCCCCTTGTAAATGTTAGCAGTGTTGCCAGATTGGGTGGTGTCCCGCCCAATTGGGCTGCTCAGGATGGCCGTCTGCGGGTAAAAATAGCATTTTGCAGGAAAAAACGCCTAATCTTTGGCCATATATCAATAGAAGTGAGCGGGATTTAGTGCTTCCAGGCAGGTTTTGAGCATTTTTTGGGCTGGATATCATCAGCTTCATCTGGCAACCCTGGATGTTAGACCTGGGGATTTTTCCACCATTGGCACCAACCTTTGCAACATTATATCATTTAATTTCTCCCTAATCCCTTCATTCAAGGAGGTTCTTAGTTTGGCAAATTTCTGAATAATAACACACCATTGAAATGAGTATACAGTACTTAATCAATTAAGATACAACGTAATACATTTGCTGTTACCAGAATGGTAATGACCAGCTTAAGTCATAGTGCATTACTTAAGGCCCTGTGTTATGTGCAGTTATGGGGCAGTCGTGGCTCAGTGGTTAGAGCACTGGGTTGGCAACCCAAGGGTTCCCGGTTCAGTGCCCGACCGAACCACGGCTGAAGTGCCCTTGAGCAAGGCACCTAACCCCCACACTGCTCCCCGGGCGCCGCTCAGCAGGCAGCCCACTGCTACGGACTAGTGTGTGTACTTCAATGTGATTCACTAGTCCAAATGGGATAAATGCAGAGAAAGAATTTCCCCTACCTAGGGGACCAAAAATTGGCTCCAATCCAAATTGGCTCCAATTGGCTTCATTGGCATTGGCAATGTCATAGTTAGTATTGTAGTGCTATGGTAGTTAACTTTTCAATTAGGCCACAGAGTGCCACTGGAGGTTTGGCGTGCATTAAGGGGCTAAGACTTTTGAGATGACTTTTTATTATCTCAAATGAGGTTTGCACATAACAGTCTCCAAACATCTACTTTGTCTTCTCCTTTGTGAAAGAGGAACAAGATGTATCAGGTGACTTTTAAAAACACAAATAGCCTATCATTCATTGCATAATTAATGTCCTTGGACAAAAGCATTTTATGAAAGGTGATTCCAATTTGTGATTTACTAGATTTCCACCGTGATATCCGGTAAACGGTGTCAATGCCAGTGAAACTTGACCTTTTTCAATTTCAATTGTGATGACCATTTTGCTTCAGCGTTTCAAAGCTATCTAGGCTACTATATCATGGTTGACCTTGTTATTTTGTTGAAGTTTAAGCCTAGCCCATGGGAAATGGGAAGTATCCCCAAAGGTGCCAATAAGGTAGCCAGGAGGCCGTGCCCTAGTGACGCAACAGCTTCAGTGTTGAGATGTGAAAGTCGATGATAATCAGGCTACCGATAAGCTGTGTATGTAGAGGGCGCGCGCGCGCGCACACACACACACACACACACACACACACACACACACACACACACACACACACACACACACACACACACACACACACACACACACACACACACACGTAGTGTTCTAGTTTTTATTTAGCCTGGCGACGCCATCCTGTGTACTCCACCCAGCCTGCTTTCAGTCTGCTTCCCCCCCAGGCCAGTTATTATTAGCCTGTAACCTATTTTTGTGAGCATATTGATTCATTTCATATTAAAAAGCAACAAAAAAACAACAACATATATTTCTTTGCCTTGCATCTATTCTCGTCTGTGTGGCATCGCATGTGGTAAGGAAAAACATGGAGAGCAGACGCATGGTATTGTGTGGATAGTTATTCTGTTCACAAGTACCTTCACAAAGAGTCTATCAGTATGATACGCGTAAAGCTTACTTTACTTACACTCTTAGGACATTTGGTTCAATAAGTCCAGCGCAGGCTTAGTTGGGCAATAGCCTACGCGGGCCATATCGCAATGATTCCAGGCGTTATAGCCGATATATGGCCCTGTACGCTACTGATCGGTCTATTTCGAAAGTGAAAAGTTAATGTGCTTAGCCTTTGTTTGGAGGGCGTTAAAGTTACACGTTTAGTCAGTCTTGTTCTTTGGAAGCATTCGCGTTTTAAATTTGTGCGCAGTAGGCAACGCATGGGGCGGCCATAGCAAATGTGTGCTTTACATGGTCGAAAGAAATATCTCTGAAAATAAAATGGCTGGCTGTGAAGACTGGAAACCCTATTAGGACAAGAAAGTAGAGGTTACTCTTGTCGCAAGACTAATCATTTTCAATTTATGACTTGAACGGATAGTTTTTATTCCTTCAAAAGTCGCGCAAGAACATCTATGAAGATAAGAAGCATACGCTGACTTGTGTGTTTGGCTCGTTTTAACGACGCATGTACAGCTACATTTTCAACTTTTACATGCGTATTTACTAATAAACAGTTGTGTATTTTGGGTAGTACACTTATTTGAGGTTTTATGCTAATCCCTCACTCATATTTTGTACAAAATGGCAGAGGAGAAAACACAGGCGAGCTCTCCGTGGAAGCAGGCAGACAAAGAGCTTAAGGGGTTGAATCTTAACGGTTCTCATCACCAGTTTAAAACCAACCCACTGGAACAGCTGACTGTCATTTGTGCTGACAGACGTGTTTACACTCCTCAACCATGGCAGAAGTTGCTCCAGCTCCAGCTCCTGTGGCCGCACCGGCGAAAGCCCCGAAAAAGAAGGCACCGAGGCCGAAGAAGACTGGCCCAAGTGTGGGAGAACTGGTTGTAAAGGCGATCGCAGCTTCCAAGGAGAAGAAGGGTGTCTCTTTGGCTGCCTTGAAGAAAGCTTTGGCGGCGGGCGGATACGACGTAGAGAAGAACAAGGCTCGCGTCAAACTCGCCATCAAGAGTTTGGTTACCAAGGGCACCCTGGTGCAAACGAAAGGAACTGGGGCGTCTGGCTCTTTCAAGCTGAACAAAAAGAAGGCAGAGGCAAAGAAGAAGAAGCCCGCAAAGAAAGCTGCTGCTAAAAAGCCAGCTGCCAAGAAACCCTCAGCTGCCAAGAAGCCCAAGAAGGCAGCAGCAAAGAAGCCAGCAGCCGCGAAGAAGCCAGCAGCCGCGAAGAAGTCTCCCAAGAAGGCGAAGAAGCCCGCGGCAGCCAAACCGAAGAAGGCTACCAAGAGTCCCAAGAAGGCGAAGAAGCCCGCCGCCCCAAAGGCGGCCAAGAGCCCCAAGAAGGCAAAAGTAGCTAAACCCAAAGCTGCAAAGCCTAAAGCCGCTAAACCCAAAAAGGCCGCGCCCAAAAAGAAGTAAACAATGGCGTCGCTCTATTCCCCTAAAGGCTCTTCTAAGAGCCACCCAACCCTTCTGTAAGAGTTTTATTCCAAGTGTCACAAATAAACTACCAAATTGCGCATCAAGTAGCCTACGCATACTGAAGCAGTATAGGAATATTAAACTGCATGCTTTGACCTTCCCATTCAATGGATTACAGCGAGCGTCGGTTTTGGTGGTCAAAGACAATAGCATGACCTGCATTCCAATGTAACTTGTGAGTGGCTCATTGCATTGCGCTCTATGCGAAAAGAATTGACCCATATTTTAAAGTACAACGACAGCCTGTAATTTACATTAAATTGTGTGTGTGTGTGGGGGGGGGTTAACCTTCAAATACCCTCGAGTTAATCCTTCATTAATCCCTGATGCGCGGCTAGACTCGGGAACACTGATTTGACAAGACAACACAGATGTAGGCTACATATGTACAGACATAGCCTAGTGTGGAGTTCATTTGTCATACTTGGAAATACAAGACAAATGTCGCAAGGCCAATAACAATAGCACGATTCACTCACAAATAATACTACTTATGTAAACCCAAACTACACTATCTAAAATATCAGCTATTCTGGTAACACATACATTGCCACTTCAATTTATTTATGTGGTTTTATAGCATGGTAATAAAGGATAAACATTGCACACCGTTTTCTGTTCTCGAGGATACATGGAGACATGTCTCCAGGAAACCGGCTACCGAATGCGTAAAAGTAGCGTCAACCACCCACTCCATCCTTGTTTTGATCTACTTCCTTCTGGCAGAAGATTCAGAGTGCCTTCTTTGACCAGGAAAGCCGTCTCATATGGAAACGTCAATTTTCAGCATTAATGCATTTCTTAATCCAGAATGTGAATCCCAAAAGTTTGAAATAGCCATACACCCGTTCAATATTATACTATTACGATAAATGAATGACGCGTAACTGATATGCCATGGCGACGAATAGGCCTGTTTGAGAAAATGTTGCCTTTGCAGAAAACTTGGGCGGCTCTTAAAAGAGCCTTTGGTTAAACCGGTGACGGGGAAGACCTAACCGCCAAAGCCGTACAGAGTACGACCCTGTCGCTTCAGAGCATAGACGACATCCATAGCAGTGACGGTCTTTCTCTTCGCATGTTCGGTGTAGGTGACGGCATCACGGATCACGTTCTCAAGAAACACCTTCAGTACACCACGGGTCTCCTCATAGATGAGCCCGGAGATTCGCTTCACACCACCACGGCGAGCCAGGCGCCTGATTGCAGGCTTGGTGATGCCCTGGATGTTGTCGCGAAGAACTTTGCGATGACGCTTCGCGCCACCCTTTCCAAGACCTTTCCCGCCTTTGCCTCGTCCAGACATTCTACTCTTGTTACTGTTATTTGCGAAGTGAAAACGATAGTGGGTAAGGACGCACACTTAGCCTATAATAAACTCACGACGACCTTGGAGAAGACTACAAGTAGTACCTCCCTGCTCAACGCCCCACTCAGCTGGGCGGAGCAGCGAGACAAAATCCACAAGGCGCCAAAAGAACCAGCAACCGACTTGAGTCATAACTATGAATTAAAATAGCGCTATAGTTATTGCTATTTACAGCATCGCTATAGTATGCCATTAATGTCTGACTGCCATTTTCTGACTAAGACATAGCGCAAACAGTAACAACCTTTTTCAGTAGGCCATATTTCGACTGCAATTTTTGTAGGCTTACATGAACACTGCCCATTCGTAATGGCGGACGTTATAAAGTCAGCAGTTTATAGCAAGCAGATTATAGAAGACAACCGGTAGATGAATGCATGGTCTGTGCAAAGTCATAGTAACACATCATTGGAAATACTTTTTAACTGATTCAGTGGGTGGCTCTTAAAAGAGCCTTTGTGTTGGGAAAAGTGGTTCGACACACTTTACTTTGCGCTGGTGTATTTAGTCACGGCCTTGGTTCCCTCAGACACGGCGTGCTTGGCGAGCTCACCGGGAAGCAACAGACGCACGGCGGTCTGGATTTCCCTGGAGGAGATGGTGCGGCGCTTGTTGTAGTGAGCCAGGCGGGAAGCCTCACCAGCGATGCGCTCGAAGATGTCATTCACGAAGGAGTTCATGATGCCCATTGCCTTAGAAGAGATCCCAGTATCGGGGTGGACCTGCTTCAGGACCTTGTACACGTAGATTGCATAGCTCTCCTTCCTGGTCCTCTTGCGCTTCTTACCGCCCTTTCCGGCGGCCTTGCTCACTGCTTTCTTTGAGCCCTTCTTAGGGGCAGGCTTAGCTGTATCAGACATGTTTAAGTTCGCGAAACGAACAGAACGAATGAGTTGGTGAAGCGAACGCTCCTTATTTATAGAGGCATTTGAGGAAAATAGTGCGCCAAGGACGACGAGACACGTGATTGGTTGCTTTTTAAAAAAAAGAGGCGGTCCAGTTATAGTAAACCTGTATTGGCAGTTGCAAACCCTGCCTTTGTGTGAGTTCCCGCTCATTTTAAATGTAAAAAAGTCCATCATATATGATAAAACTTTCTGATTGTATACTGACAGATTATTTAACTGTCGGAACAAGCAGTATGTACACATCAGCTATGTGGATGCTCGCATGAATATGAATGTTTTGTTTCTACATAGAAAATACATTCGTTACATTACAGACACTAATCCAGTGACTATTTAGGACAATCACAGACAACACTGCAGATAGTAAGTACATAGGAAATGATATTTACAATATGCAGCACTGCGAAGCAGGGTTGGTGTTTTATTAACCTGTAGAAACATTAACAGCGGGCTCTGGATGTAATGGGCCCATTGAATATCGACCTGATTTGCCACTAGTTTACCCATAAAAGTACCAATACAGGTCCATGCATATCGCACCGCATTTGGACACTGCAGGCCTATATTGGCAAGGATGTGTGGGGGGACTTTGACAAGACAGTTCTCTGCATCATGGCGGCCACTGGATAAATTCACAGGCTACAACTTAAAGCCTTTATGCCCTATATGTTAGTTATATTTATACCTTAAATGTTAGTTTTGTAAAAGTATTCAGTATAAATCACAATGCAGGCAGTGGTAAAATGTAATAGCTCAAGCCACTAAAAGGTATATGAAAGGATAAGGTATACTAGATGTTTTTAATGTGTTGTCAAAATGGAATAGCATCTTTCCTTTTTATAAGTGATGAACCAAATGGAAAATACTAGTAAGAGAAGTAGTTGGCTCTTAAAAGAGCCGTTTTGGGGTGTCGACCGATGTCAATTTAAGCACGCTCTCCGCGGATACGACGAGCCAGCTGGATGTCCTTGGGCATGATAGTCACTCTCTTGGCGTGGATGGCGCACAGGTTGGTATCCTCGAACAGACCAACCAGGTAAGCCTCGCTTGCCTCCTGCAGAGCCATGACAGCAGAGCTCTGGAAGCGCAAGTCGGTCTTGAAATCCTGAGCGATTTCCCTGACCAGACGCTGGAATGGAAGCTTGCGGATCAGCAACTCTGTAGATTTCTGATAACGACGGATCTCCCTCAGGGCTACAGTTCCTGGCCTGTAGCGGTGAGGCTTCTTTACGCCACCGGTAGCCGGTGCGCTTTTACGCGCTGCCTTGGTGGCGAGCTGCTTCCTAGGGGCCTTGCCTCCAGTGGACTTGCGGGCAGTTTGCTTTGTTCTTGCCATAGTGAGAACTTCTTCGACGAGTATCTGAATGAGACGACAAGCAGGGGTTTTATACAGTACTCTCCGGACCTTCCTCTATATGACGTACGATTTGTGGCACATAGTGATTGGCCCGTGCGTGCCTTGCCTCTGAATGCCGCCAAACCAAATGGCAGCCAAATGAGTGGCTGAAGCCTTATTACTGAGAGCCAATCAGATCATAGTAAACAGTCTGACGCCGACTTCATTCAAATCTGACCTAGTTTTTCCCCGCGCCATCTGCATGGTTGCTGTTAATAAACAGATTGAGTCGTATAACAAGGATATGAATGTAAACGCTATATTGCTGTAATTAAAACATGAATTTATGTGGAGTGCTGGAATTCTCCCCAAATACATATTCGGCCACTGTTGCATCAAAAAGTATCCCCTACCCCGTAAGCGTCGATTTAACCACTGGTCTAAACTTGTGGACAGTAGGTCTATTAAAACTTCCCGCTCGCATCAGAAGAACTTGAGCCCTGGGTTATAAACTAGGCTTATTCATCTCGGATGTGACATTTATTTCTGGAATGTATGCAATTGAAAGACAGTTTGGGTGGCTCTTAAAAGAGCCTTTTGAACAGAACACTGAAAACATTGCGCATAATTTACTTCTTCTTAGGGGCTGCCTTCTTGGGCTTGGCTGCTTTAGGTTTAGCTGCCTTGGGCTTGGCTGCCTTAGCCTTCTTCGGGCTCTTTGCTGCCTTCTTGGGAGCCGCGGGCTTCTTTGCCTTCTTGGGGCTCTTGGTAGCCTTCTTGGGGGCTGCGGGCTTCTTAGCCTTCTTCGGAGACTTCTTGGCGGCTGCTGGCTTTTTGGCTGCTGCCTTCTTGGGCTTCTTAGCTGCGGCGGGCTTCTTGGCAGCTGGCTTTTTGGCTGCTGGTTTCTTAACAGCCTTCTTCTTGGGCTCTGCCGCCTTCTTGGCTAGTTTAAAAGATCCAGATGCTCCAGTTCCCTTTGTCTGGATAAGTGTCCCTTTAGCGACCAGTGCTTTCACGGCCACCTTGACGCGAGCCTTGTTCTTCTCCACATCGTATCCACCGGCAGCCAGTGCCTTCTTCAGGGCTGCGAGAGACACCCCCTTCCTCTCCTTGGAGGCTGCGATCGCCTTCACGACCAGCTCGCCGACACTGGGTCCAGCTTTCTTGGGTCTGGGTGCCTTCTTCTTGGTTGCCTTGGCTGGCGCGGGGGCTGGAGCAACTTCTGCCATTCTGTAGCTTAACGAGTCTTTCACTTCAACAGTTACACGAGAAATGTGTAAAGTGACCTGACACGTCAGTGGGCAGGACTTAAATGTAAGATGAGAGCCGTGAAGACTCAACCAGAAGCGCTCTCCACATTTCGCCTCAGCACAGGGGCAGCTTGTGCTTTCTTCACTCGGTTTTTATTCAAATATGTTTGCATAAACAAGTCATTGAGCCACACAAATATGTCTTCTGAATCACACAGGCTCTCCACTTTTTAGCAATAGCAATCACACCCACAGTTTTCCCTTTTGCAGCGTTTTAACAAGCTGTCAATCGCGGCAATCGAGGTAGCGTTATGCCGACCAGTGTTGGTTTCCTGATCAAAACTGACGAAAATAATGATTAAAACGCATCGTGTCTACACACCTGCAGTAACTAGACTGAGTCCAACATCTCCCTTACTCATACAAGAAGTAATAGTTTGTTTACTTCCTCTATCTTATTTTCAAAGTAGATGTATTTGGACCGAGCGAAACACATCCGTCACCCACACAAAGGACGCACAGATGCGAGTGCTATGTGGCGAAGGTATAGGTCACAAGCAAACCACGGCAGTATGCACCGTTTATAATGCATTTTTGTTATATTTAATGTAATGGACAGCTTGCTGTGGCCTACTGACCCCTACTAAGCCCTTGTTATGTTTGGTGAAAGCAATCAGAAACATCAATACATACTTTGAGGGAAAGCATCCGTTATGCGTACTGAGACAGTCAAACTCATTAGTACACAAGTAGTAAGTCTTGGTCATATTGCTTGTTTGATTGTTTAATAGTTATCGAGTGTTGTGTTTAGGCCTACCTATCGGGTAATTATTTGTTTTAGTGTAGCCTATCCAAGTGCATGGGTACTAGTCCGGGAGCCGTGGGGTTGAACCCAGATTTATTTGATAAAGTTCTTTTTTTTGCTTTATCTGATAGATTTTAGGCAAGTCTTCAAGATTTCAGAGGATGCCCGGTGATATCACTTGAGCATTTCCAGATTTTGAGCCTTTATTGTCCCATAAATGCAAATTATGACAAAAAACTAAAGACACCTAATATTACTGTGAATAATGTTACAAAATGTACCAAATTGCTTATATTACCTGAAAAACATTCACATTGGACTGCCTTAACACTGCCCTTATTGAAACAAACCCAATATGGGGTAATAATTAACCCTTTCATAACAGCAATCCCACAAATAAGGCGAGACACTGTAGGTGAATAGGGTATTTTTTTTTAACTTGCAGATATCAATATGAAACTTTATCAGATGATTACTCGTATGAATTGGAGAAAAAAATGTATTACAAGTTTTCTATATTTTATGTTTAAATATGCTAATTAGGCTATTATCTAATTAAATATGCACTAATTTGCATATATTTTGATGCAATGAATCTGACCACCTGAAAATGCCAGCTTCAAAATTCCTTTTTTATTTTGTTAATATCGTACATACAAGAATATTTACTGTGGTTAATTGTGGCTACCTCCTTTTGTTATCCAGGTAGAGAAAATACTGCTAATAACCCTAAAAATGCGATTTCGGCCTATTTTTATGCATTTAGTTATATAAATCAGGTCATGAATGACAAATCAACAAAACCTCAGTAAAAACATTCACAACATTGCTTAGAATAAGACTGTAAAGTATGGAACGGATTGTCCATTATGAGATCCTGCATAACATCACATCATGACAACATACATGA
Source organism: Engraulis encrasicolus (assembly GCF_034702125.1). NCBI lineage: Eukaryota > Metazoa > Chordata > Actinopteri > Clupeiformes > Engraulidae > Engraulis > Engraulis encrasicolus. The sequence continues at coordinate 10,330,999 of NC_085857.1, read as the reverse complement.
CAACATCGCCGGTATAGGTAGCCTACCACATAGCCAACATAAAACAGAGTGTGGGGGTAACTGGTGAGAAGTCGTTGGCTGATGAGTAAAGAATGAGTAAAAGATGAGTAAAGAAATGACATACTGTGCATCCAGTGTATCCAGACTGGTATTGAATGATCACTTAAATCCATAAAGCCATCAAATAAGATCTTTACATGCACTTAAATTTATACAGAAAGACCTATATACACTGCAACATACAGTACCGCATGCTCAGAGACAGTGAGAGAGAGAGAGAGAGAGAGAGAGAGAGAGAGAGGGGGGTGGGGGGGGGCTAAACATAGGAAAACAGCTATATATTATATATACTGTTGAGTCAAAAAATCAAGTCAATCCAGTGTATCCTGACTGGTATTAAATGATCACTTAAGTTAAAAGTCCATGAAGCCATCAAATATGCATAGAAAGACTTGTCTACACCTATGCA